>NW_018396683.1:0-5980 GCF_000003195.3 Sorghum bicolor | reverse complement strand
AAAGGGGGAGAGTTTGGGCGCAGACGGCAGTCACGCTCTCGCGCCAGCAGAACGCAAACAATTGATGACGCTCTTTTGAATTATAAAATGCTTAGTCAACCTTAAAACACAAGGTGCTTTAATTTAGTTGTCACATAGTTTTCTACGTATAGTTAAATACTAAATTGATTAATATACTTGCATCTAGTTTATAATTAAAATCAATATAGATTTTATGCTTATGTATTTTATATATAAATGTTAACATGATTAATTGCTAACATAATCATGTACCTAAGCTATAATTTGTCTAGTCTAAATTAAATACGCATGTTAAACTCCTACTCTCGTATGTCAATTTTTATTTACAAGTTAGTGTTGAATTAGCATAAATGATATCTAATTAAATATTTATGAATAAAATATGATTAATTTTAACTTGACTTTTGAAAATAAATATATTAATATTAATCAGTATTTTGTTTACTTAAATAGATCAAATATGTGAGCTTCTCTTTTATAATATAAAACTACCCTTAATCATTTCCTTTAGCGATAGGCTCGGTTATGGTGCTTCTTGCGATCTTCTAGCACTAATTCTCTTTTAGTATGCTCTTTTCTCTTGTGTGGTGTATTGTTCTTAGTTGTTTTTATTTGTTGCTTGTATGTCTGTCTGTGCGTGGTGCTTGCTATGAGTAGACGAGAACCGTTTGTGGGCGCTGAAGATCAGAAGATGACGACTGGAAGCTGATGGTTTGAGAATTGATCAAGTGTTTAAGGCAAGTATAGCATTTGGATTTTATTTCTATGACCATGATCCTGTGACTAGATTAATGTTAAGTAATAAACGATAAAAATGACTTTTTAGCAACTTGATGATTTGTCTGTACGTGATCACCCGGGACAACAGTGCAACCATGAGGGCTATAATGGCTCTGGCTTTAGCTCAGTATGAAGACCTTTTCTAGCTTGTTAGAGGTTACCCGAAAGGGCGCTAGAGGGGCTGAACCGACACGGGTATAGTGCGAGCCCCTGTCCCTATGTGTATAGGCTGCGCGTCATTGTGCCATTCGGAAGGGGGGTATCTATATCTGCTCGCGAAGGAAACCTTGCGGCCCTAACATGTTAGACGAACTTTTGAAAGGCTTCATAGTGATCCCTGCCGACCTCCCTAGGAAGGGGGTTAAGAGGCTGATCACCTCGGGCGAAAGGGTAAATCATGACTCATGGGTAAAGATGTACAACCTCTGCAGAGTGTTAAAACTAGTATACTAGCCGAGCTCACGGTCAGGAGCGGCCTTGGGGACATCTACATTAAGGGTGATGATTCCTGTGTGTTAAAATACTCATTATTTATTGTTTAATGCTCTACATTATTTATGTCACATTGATCATGAGATTGTGGGAGCTATACAATCTAGTTGCTATACTTGTGGAGTTCGACATGGACTCACTCTTGCTATTTCCCCCATACTTCAGGAGGAGTGTTAGGCTTGTGATCAACCAGTCAGTTGGATCCTGTAGAGTGGAGTTAATACCCGAAGTTGGAGTTATTTATCCGCTGTTTGCTTTTAAAGGTTATCTCTTTCATACTAAGTACGTTATATAATTTATGCATTGTATTTTGATATTACCCCTTATTTGTAGCTATATGTGAGATTTGGCTTTTAAAACTCACATATGGTGCATATCTGGTTTTGTCCTTAAAATCGGGTATTACAAAGTGGTATCAAAGCAATGCTGACTGTAGGACGTAAGCCCAGTTAGAAATTTGTCGTCTTAAGATTTTGGAATTGTCATAAAATCCTTGCTCTATAAACCTTGGTATTTTCATCCATACTATATCCCTATCCTTGCTATTTGTCTCCACCTTGTTGCTTATTTTAAAAGTACATGTTCTCACCTTCACTCCTTGATTCAGTATGCTATTAAAACCTTTTCTTACCCCCTTCTTGCGTCTTTGAAACATAAGTTTTAGGATCTTTGCCCTTAATGAAGAGAACGATAATATCGCACGTTGAGTGAAGTGTGCTTAGTTGGTTTGTTATTATGCTTATGTTTGATTTGGATCTTTGTAATGATTGCAATGATCTTGTGGAATTACTTCACAATTTCATTAGTTTATAGACCTAAGGCATAAGGATTAGTGAAATAAGTAGTTGGGTTTGGCTATCTCCTGTTTCTATCTTTTGCTGATTTCTGGAGCAGTCTGCAATAATCATGGTGTATCTCAAGATCTGATCTTGCAAGGCTTATCAATTTTTTTCTGGAAACAAATAGACTTCAAGATCTTTCTCTGACCGCAAGAATTACCCTCATAGCTATTATGGTTTAGAAGTTACAAAAATCACAAGATGATACAGATGTGCTGTCAAGAACCTGGACCAGTTTCGGTTGCTTACTGTTTTAGACATATATAACTATAGAATTTGGAAAAGTATTCTATAGAAAAGTTGTAGACAATTGGTTAAGCTTTCCAACAGTATAAGCAGGAACTATTTGGATAAGTAGAACCCGAGATATGATATTTAAAATTGGATGTTTCTGTTCTGTTTAAAAGTCGGGACAGTTTTGGTATTTCTTATTTTTAGACATCCTAACGTCAGAATCTGGAGAAAGGTTGTATACGAAAGTTGCAGAGAATTTTCTAAGCTTTTCAAAAATGTAAGGTTCATCTCCAGATGAGTTAAGTAGCTCGAGAAATAACTTTTGGAAGTTACTGCACCTTTGCTGAGACATTGTCAGGATGGAATTTAAGTTTGGTTATTTTACCTAAGCTTAAAGACAGAACCTAAGGAGGTTTTCTACATGAAAGTTGTAGGGAAATTCATAATCTTTCTAACGGTATAAGCTACAACTCTATTGGACTAACAGAATAAGAGTTATATGTGTTTTACTACGCTGATGTTTTTCATATCGCGAGGAAAATTTCAGGATACCTGTTTGTTCTCTTGCACATAAGCTCTTTGGGATGTAAGAAGTTCTCAATGTTAGTTAACTTGTGTGGAAAAACATGCAAGCTACCTTTCTTGTGCCCCTAGTTGACTTTTCTTAAGGGGGGTAGCCTAGCTAAAGGAGTTACAAGGAGAATGATTGGTAAAAGCTAGATCATCTATAAGTACATCAAGTGCTTGGTGAAGTTGGTTGTTGGATTCGAGATATCACCCCATTTAAAGAATATTAATGGAGATATGTGTCATTACTAATACTCATGGATTGAGAGTTATGTTTATGAGGATCAGATGATACCAAAGTTTACGAAGTTATAATTAGGATGCGAGAGTGAAATAACTTAACCGTGATAAAGGTACCGATAATTGGAACTTAGTGATGAAACTAACCTTGGATCAAGAGACTCGGTACAACAAATTTAAAAAGACTATGATGTGTAGCGTCCAAAAAGGATAGGAGAATTAGTCCCTAGTGTCCCCCAATCAACCTCGTCTTAAGGGGGGTAGTACCTTGATATCACGGGATGATGCAATTTAAAACTATCTGGAAGTGATAGTTGTCTTCTGAGATATCTTAAGATTATGATCATCTTGCCTTTGAAGAAAAATGTTATGAGTATGACAATGCTGAGTACTAGCAAAATAACAATATAGAAGAGCAAGTTGACATTGAATCAAATCAGAATCCACAACGACGGAAGTGTAAAAGGAAAACTTTACTATAAACCTCATTGTGCTAGAGTCACTCGACATTCCTTTGGTTCTTGGTAATGGATGGTTATGTGTACACAAAGGAGTGATCTATGCTACCCAGTGGAAAAGTTTCTTAACCGCACCATCAAGGAAAAGGAATTGAGTATCAAGGTGGTTCACTCCTACCTAAGGAGGCATATCCATGCTAAGTTATTATATCTTTGAGTTGGTAAGTCAAAAAATTAGTAGTCAAGATGGACAGTGATCATTTATGAATAATAGACATCCTATGGAAATTTCGTTCTTAAGGTGTAATCCCGAGACATAAGTGTTTGCATTTGGAATACCAGTTGTGAAGTTGAAATAGTTATCTATATCCTGTTCCTGTTTCTCTTTTGGAATCCGTGTCTCTTTCGAATCTCGAGGACGAGATTCATTTTAAGGGGGGTAGATTTGTGACACCCAAAAATTTGCTCCTTTTAAAATAGATGAAAGTTTAATTTAATTTATTATTTTTGTGCTCATGAGAATACAGGAAAATAATATTTTTTTTCATTAAAATAAAATTTATCATATAGAGCTTAGCAACTTGTTTGTGCAGTCATGCAGGAGAATTTATTGTGCTGAGTGATTTGACCAAAGTGCACAAATATTTTCAAACCGTTTTTTTTAAAATGGATTTGAAATAGGTTTTGAAATAAAGAAAAGAAAATAAAATAAATGAGAAAACTCCCTTCTCTTTCACGACCAGTAGGCATGGCCTGCTTTTTCCTCCCGCAGCCTGCTCTCGAGCCCAGCGCAGCACCCTCTTTTCTCTCTATCACGGCGGCACCTTGATCCACTGCTACGACACGCAAACCGTGTCATCGCTTTCCTCTAGACGTGATCGAGCCGGACTCAGCTGAGACGAAATCCCGTCGCCCAGCTCCTGATTTTTCCCGTGATTCAGAGTGCCCCACTCCAAACGTCTACGACCCTATATATGGTAGCCCAGGTGACGCGCTGCCCTTATTCCCAAACCCTAACGTAGACGTCTCATCCGAGCTTACAGCATCACCCAAGCCCTAGCTGCCGCCGCCGGTCGATCGATCTGAGCTTGACCGCCATGCTTTGGTGCTGATGCTGGCCTTCTACAGCAGCCACGGTCGAGACAACGCACCCCTACGGCTTTGCTGCACCATGCGCTTAACCCCGCGGCCGCCTCGGAGCCCCTGCCCCTTCGTGCTGATGGAACAGCGCTGCTGCCGGTGGCTGCTCGGCCCCTGCTCTGGGTGTCCAGCTGATCTACTCCTGACTTTGCAGGCCTTGTGCCGCCCGCGGTGCTGCCAGCACCACCAGACGGCCAGCAGAGGCCCTGCACCCCCTCGCACGAGCCCTTGTTTAGACGCAGCAACAGCCGGCCATGGCTGCGTTCACGAACGTGACCAAAAGATGAAGATGAGGTATTTACAGATTTGCCACCCGTTCGTAATTTTTGCAGTTTACTCATCCTAACTCTGATTTGATTCGTTTAAATTGTGCTAGATTCATGTCATCGCCCTCTACATAATAGAATAAATATTTGTTACATAACTTCCTTTTGAATTTATTTATTTGAATACAATTTGTTTATTACTTATTAAATAGCTTTCTAATTAAAAATTAACCTAGGGTTATAAATTGGTTCTCGTCGCATGCAATCGTGTCGACCGAAACTACGTGATAGCGGTGTAAGTTAATATTAATTTAGTTTATGCTCATGCAATTGTATATCTAATTAAAAGCATAATAGGTTTATATTTCGGTCCTTCATAAATTATTGTTAATTTAACTAATATTGACCCTGATGTCTTTTGAATTATAAAATGCTTAGTTCAACCTTAAAACACAAGGTGCTTTAATTTAGTTGTCACATAGTTTTCTACGTATAGTTAAATACTAAATTGATTAATATACTTGCATCTAGTTTATAATTAAAATCAATATAGATTTTATGCTTATGTATTTTATATATAAATGTTAACATGATTAATTGCTAACATAATCATGTACCTAAGCTATAATTTGTCTAGTCTAAATTAAATACGCATGTTAAACTCCTACTCTCGTATGTCAATTTTTATTTACAAGTTAGTGTTGAATTAGCATAAATGATATCTAATTAAATATTTATGAATAAAATATGATTAATTTTAACTTGACTTTTGAAAATAAATATATTAATATTAATCAGTATTTTGTTTACTTAAATAGATCAAATATGTGAGCTTCTCTTTTATAATATAAAACTACCCTTAATCATTTCCTTTAGCGATAGGCTCGGTTATGGTGCTTCTTGCGATCTTCTAGCACTAATTCTCTTTTAGTATGCTCTTTTC
>NW_018396682.1:0-6014 GCF_000003195.3 Sorghum bicolor | reverse complement strand
TCATGATGCTGATTTTAGAGACGTGTTGCTGCATTGTAAAGATGGAAAAGGGTGGAATAAATTCATCATTAGTGATGGGTTTGTGTTTAGAGCTAACAAGCTATGCATTCCAGCTAGCTCTGTTCGTTTGTTGTTGTTGCAGGAAGCGCATGGAGGTGGCTTGATGGGACATTTTGGAGCCAAGAAGATCGAGGACATACTTGCTGGTCATTTCTTTTGGCCAAGGATGAAGAGAGATGTGGAGAGGTTTGTTGCTCGTTGCACAACATGTCAAAAGGCAAAGTCACGGTTAAATCCCCATAGTTTGTATTTACCTCTTCCTGTTCCTAATGCTCCTTGGGAGGATATATCTATGGATTTTGTGTTGGGACTACCAAGGACTAGAAGGGGACGTGATAGTGTGTTTGTGGTTGTTGATAGATTTTCTAAGATGGCACATTTCATACCATGTCATAAAACTGATGATGCTACAAATATTGCTGATTTGTTCTTTTGAGAAATTGTTCGCTTACATGGTGTGCCCAACACAATTGTTTCTGATCGTGATGCTAAATTTCTTAGTCATTTTTGGAAGACTTTGTGGTTCAAATTGGGGACTAAGCTTTTATTTTCCACCACTTGTCATCCCCAAACTGATGGTCAAACTGAAGTTGTTAATAGAACTTTATCCACTATGTTAAGGGCTGTTTTAAAGAAGAATATTAAGATGTGGAAAGAATGTTTGCCTCATATTGAGTTCGCCTATAATCGTTCATTGCATTCTACTACAAAAATGTGTCCTTTTGAGATTGTCTATGGCTTCTTGCCACGTGCTCCTATTGATTTAATGCCTTTGCCAAGTTCTGAAAAAATAAATTTTGATGCTAAGCAACGTGCTGAATTGATGTTCAAATTGCATGAAGCCACTAAACAAAACATAGAGCGCATGAATGCTAAGTACAAATGCGCTGGAGATAAAGGTAGAAAGCAATTGATTCTGGAACCTGGGGATTTGATTTGGTTGCATTTGCGAAAAGATAGATTTCCAGAACTGAGAAAATCCAAATTGATGCCTAGAGCTGATGGTCCTTTTAAAGTGCTGCAACGGATTAATGAGAATGCATATAAGCTTGATCTTCCTACAGATTTTGGGGTTAGTTCCACATTTAACATTGCAGATTTGAAGCCTTATTTGGGTGAGGAAGATGAGCTTGAGTCGAGGACGACTCAAATGCAAGCAAGGGAGGATGATGAGGACATCAACACCAGCGATACATCCTCTCCGACACAACCTATAGCTGGTCCTCTTACTCGTGCTCGTGTTCGTCAACTTAATAATCAAGTGAGTTCCATGATAAGCTCGTGTCCATCTTGTTTAGGCAATGGAAACGCGTGCACTCTTGTTTTGATTAGGAACCAAGGAGAAGACCGAAAGGGAGAAGGACTCACGCTCGCTGCATTCGGACAGCAGCAAAGCGCCAACTTGTGACCATTACCACGGTTGCATACGGATTCGGATTCAGACGCTTCAGGACTTGTTGCAAAGCTTATCAAGTCTACTTTCATATGAATCAAGTCCCACGTCAATACCTGTTCGGCAGCAGCGGCAATGATCCAATTACCGTCGATAGGTCTTGCTGTCCAGGGTGCTGCGTCACCTCATTTTGGGCTGATGGCCCATGTATCAAGTTGGGTCCATTAGGGACGCGTCCTAGGGTTGGAGGACGACCCCAACACCTCTTTTGTCGTCAATCCATCTACTTATATCCCTCTAGAGCCGCCATGGTCGTTGGGTTTTGTTTAGATCAAGTTTAGCCTTCGCTACTTGTTTGTAGGCGCGCGTGCAGGATCAGCCGCCCGTCTCCTTGTCTTCGGAACCCCATTGTTGATTCAGATTCAGTTTGAAACCTTCAATTCATCTTGCAAATTCAGTGCTTGTTTCCTCATTCTTGCTAGTTCTTCGATTGCTTGCAGGACGGAAGCCCTAGGGGCTGGTTGTCGCGCTCCACAAGATCGTGACGGCTGTTGGACGTGGTGTATCGGTTGCTAAGGCGCGGTCTTGAGGGCTGTAGTTGGGCCGTGAACATCATCTCCATCCACCAATCGAGTTATCCCCGTCTCTCATCAAAAGATCAGGCAAAACCCTAGCGGGTTCGCATCACTTCACTTGCTGGCACACACCGGCCTTCATCCTCTTCCACCAAAAGCTCTGCTTCAGATCTCTATACATCTTTGTCTGACCAAGATGAACTGTGTATGGAGTACGATGAGCTTCTCTTAAGATATCTATTTTCACCTCTGATTTCTGTGGCACACAAAGGTGTCCCCTAAAACGAACCGCATCATTCTGATCAATACTAAACTCACGAGGTTTGCCATCACCAACCCTCTTGCGAGCCTCCTGAATCAAGCGATCATGCTTTTGAGCCTCACGGACCCTCTCAAGAAGGTTTGACTGAATGAGCAACTGAGTCTCCTCTCTTGCTGCACCAAAATAACACAAGGAGACACCCATACGATTCAAATCTGCAATCAAGGGCATTGTCACCTTAGGAACCCCAGTTCTACTAAGAGCCACCTACGCTGCCTCAACTTTAGCTCCTTCTGAGTAAAAATATATTTAAGGCTCTTATGATCAGTATAAATATCACATGGCTCACCATATAGATAATGCCTCCAAGACTTCAGGGCAAACACCACAGCAGCCAACTCTAGATCATGGGTAGGATAATTTCTCTCATGTTTCTTCAACTACCTAGAGCCATAAGCAATCACTTTGCCATCTTGCATCAATACACAACCAAGACCAACACGGGATGCATCTGTGTACACCGTGAAACGCTTGCCACTCTCAGGTAAGGCCAAGATAGGAGCATTCACCAACTTATCCTTTAAAGTATGGAAACTGATCTCACAATCATTGTTCCATACAAAAGGACCACCCTTCTCAGTAAGCCTCGTCATCAGCTTTGCAATACTAGAGAAATCCTGCACAAAACGCCGATAATAGCCAGCAAGACCAAGAAAACTGCAAATCTCAGTCACTGTAGTAGGTCTCTGCCAATTAACAACGCTAGCTACATTCTTGGGATCCACTGAAATGCCATGTTGATTAATAACATGACCTAGAAAAGCCACTTCAGAGAGCCAAAAAGCGCACTTCTTCAATTTCCCATAAAATTGATTCTTCCGAAGGGCATCAAGAACAAGGCTAAGATGTAGCTCATGCTCTTCCTCGGACTTAGAGTAAATCAAGATATCATCAAGGAAAACAATGACAAAATCATCCAAGTACTCATGTAGCATCCTATTCATAGCTTTCATAAACACGGCAGGGGCATTTGTTAGTCCAAAAGACATAACAATATATTCATAATGCCCATACCTGGTGCTAAAAGTTGTCTTCTCTATATCTTCATCCCGTATTCTCAACTGATGATAGCCAGAATTCAAGTCAATCTTAGAGAATACCTTGGCACCTCTCAATTGCTCAAAGAGCACTTCAATACGCGGTAAAGGATATTTATTCTTGATGGTTACCCGATTAAGATCTCGATAATCCACACATAACCTCTTAGTACCATCCTTCTTCTCCACAAATAGCACAGGGAAAGCCCAAGGTGACTTGCTAGGTCCAATAAAACCCTTAGCAAGAAGATCATCCAACTGCCTCTTCAACTCAACCTGCTCTTTTGGAGCCATCCGATACAGAGTCTTATGGATTGGCTGCGTACCAGGAACCAACTTAATTTCAAAAACTGCATCATGCTCAGGAGGAATACTTGGAAGTTCAGCAGGAAACACGTCAGGATAATGACACACCACTCGTATGTCCTCCACTCTCAAGGCAACCTCACTACCATCCACCATAGAAAAGAGAATTCCAGATTTCCTAGTTCGACGATCTGAGAACAACAGACACAATAGCACTCCCAACAAAGATCACCTCTCTACCAGAAGGTGCCTGCAAAGATACTGTCTTCCAGAAACAAGAGATAATAGCCCGATATTGTGAAAGCCAATCCATGCCCAAAATAACATCAAAGGACTCAAGGGGAATCACCACTAGATTAGCAACAAAACCCTCCTCAGCTAGAACAATATGGCAACCGGACAAATCAAATGACTTGATATAGAGCCTTTAGCAGAACTAACCACAATGGACTGACCAATCTTCTGCGTAGAAAGGCCAGCACGAGCCACAAACCCTTTCGAGACAAACGAGAAACTAGCGCCAGAGTCAAAAAGAGCATATGCATCAAATGAATCAACTGATATAGTACCTGTAACAACATCTCCACACCTAGAGCCTGCTCCACAGTGGTGCGAAAATCCACCAGTGGAAAGGCCCCCAAAGTGTTTCAAACCCTGACGAAACTGGCTTGCCTTCTCTACCTCATTACGGGCCACATGTGGAACAAAGCGAACAATCTTGTTGAAGCCCACCTCATACTCTGCCACTGTTTTCTTATCCTGCTTGTAGGTTTGCAGGTCTATCTTCATCTTCTCCAGAAAAGTAGCTGGGTAAAACCTTCTCTCAAATTCCCTAGCCAAAACATGCCAAGTCAAATTTCTAGGTGCAGATGAATGAGATGTCTCCACACCCTTCCACCATATTTGAGCCTCACCCTTCAGCAATTGTGTCCCATAGCGAACACGATCCCCATAAGCCACTTCAAAGACATCCATCTTATCCTCCACATAAGTTAGCCAATTTGCTGCTTCAAATGGAGAGCCACTGCCATCAAAGGAATCCAACTTCATGCCAATCCACTTCACAAGAGAGACACCACTGACCGGAAGTGCAGTCTGAGGAACACCAGTGGGATTAGCACCCGTAGGAGGGACGGTGCTAGTAGCGGCACCAACAGTAGCAGCGGTAGTTGTTGGTACTCCTAGGTGAAGAGGCTCAAGTGGAGGCTCGGTTCGGTCTACAGTATTTTTTATTTTTTTCATTTTTTTACCTTTTTTTCTTTATCTATTTTCCCTCAGGCGTTACAGTTAAGAAACCATTTTGGACGCACCCGATGGTACTCCTAGGTCAAGGGGCTCAAGTGAAAGCCCGGTTTGGTCTGTTTGGAGATAGTGCTAATCTTGATGCAAGATAGATGCACGGTTTGCATGGAACATACGATATGCTCAGAAATCAATTAGGACCCACCTGATATAAGTCCTTGATAATGTGTGTCATATGGAATCTTGCTTTGGTTCGTTTAGAGAAAGTTTTAATTTTGGCAGAAGATATGTGCACGGTTTACGCCTAATGCACCATAGGCTAAGAAACTATTTTAGACGCACCCGATGGTACTCGTAGTTGAAGAGGCTCAAGTGGAGGCTCGATTTGGTCTGCTCGGATATAGTGCTAATCTTTATGTAAGATAGTTGCACAGTTTGCATGGAACGTACCATATGTTAATAAATCAATTTGGACGCACCCAATGGAACTCCTAGATGATGTGTGTCATATTGAATCTCGCTTCGGTCTATTTGGAGACAATGTTAGTTTCAGTGCAAGAGAGGTGCATAGTTTGTGCCTAATGCACCATAGTCTTAGAAACCATTTTTGACGCACGTGTTTGTACTCCTAGATGAAGAGGCTCAAGTGGAAGCTCGTTTCGGTCTGTTTGGAGACAGTGCTAGTCTTGATGCAAGATAGGTGCACGGTTTGCATGGAACATACCATATGCTTGGAAATCAATTTGGATGCACCTGATGGGACTCCTTGATGACGTGTGTCATATGGAATCTCGCTTTGGTCTATTTAGATACAGTGTTAGTTTTGGTGCAAAATATGTGCATGGTTTGTGACTAATGCACCATAGTCTAAGAAACAATTTTGGAAGCACCTGTTGGTACTTTGGTGAAGAGGCTCAAGTGGAAGCTCGGTTTGATCTGTTCTCGGAGATAATGCTAATCTTGATGCAAGATAGGTGCATGATTTGCAAGGAACATACCATATGCTTAGAAATCAATTTGGACGCACCCAATGGACTCCTAGATGACGTGTGTCATATGGAATGTTGCCTATACTACAG
>NW_018396681.1:0-6094 GCF_000003195.3 Sorghum bicolor | reverse complement strand
CATCAAGATTAGAACTATCTCCAAACAGATAGAACAAGATTCCACATGAGCCTCTTCACAAGGAGTACCATCGTGTGCGTCAAAAATAGTTTCTTAGCCTATGGTGCAATATGCACAAACCGTTCACCTATCTTGCACTGAAACTAACACTATCTCCAAAGAGACCGAAGTGAGATTCTATATGACACACGTCATCTAGGAGTTCTATTGGGTGCTTCCTAATATATTTCGAAGCATATGGTACGTTCCATATAATTCGTGCACCTATCTTGCATCAAGATTAGCACTATCTCCAAACAAAAGCAAACTGAGCTTCCACTTGAGCCCCTTTACACAGGAGTATCATCGGGTGCATCCAAAATGGTTTCTTAGCCAATGATGCATTAGGCGCAAATTGTGTACCTATCTTGTACCAAAACTAACTCTGTCTCCAAACAAACCGAAGCGAGATTCCATATGACACATGTCATATAGGAGTTCTATTGGGGTGCGTCCAAATGGATTTCTTAGCATATGGTATGTTCCATGCTAACCGTGCACCTATCTTGCTTCAAGATTAGCACTATCTCCAAACAGATCCAACCGACCTTCCACTTGAGCCACTTCACCTAGGATTATCATCGGGTGCTTCCATAATGTTTTCTAAGCCTATGGTGCATTATGCGCAAACCATGCACCAATCTTGCACCTAAACTAACATTGTCTCCAAACAGATTGAAGCGAGATTCCATATGAGACACATGATCTAAGAGTTCTATCGGGTGCGTCCAAATAGATTTTTGAGAATATGGTACGTTCCATGCAAACCGTACACCTATCTTTCATCAAGATTAGCACTATCTCCAAATAGACCGAACCGAACTTTCACTTGAGCCTCTTCACCTAGGAGTACCATTGGGAACTTCAACAATGATTTCTGAGCATATGGTGCACTGGGCACAAACCATGCAACTATCCTGCACCGAAACTAATACTATCTCGAACTGGACCGAAGCGAGATTTCATATGATACACTTCATCTAGTAGTTCCATCGGGTGCATCTACAGTTCCATCGGGTTTGTCCAAATTGATTTCTGAGCATATGGTATGTTCCATGCAAACCGTGCACCTATCTTGCATCAAAATAAGAACTATCTCCAAAAAGATGGAACAAAGATTCCACTTGAGCCTCTTCACCAAGGAGTACCATCGTGTGCGTCCAAAATAGTTTCTTAGCCTATGGTGCATTAGGCACAAACCGTGTACCTATCTTGCACCGAAACTAACACTATCTCCAAAGAGACCGAAGTGAGATTCTATATGACACACGTCATCTAGGAGTTCTATTGGGTGCTTCCAATTATATTTCGAAGCATATGGTACGTTCCATGTAATTCGTGCACCTCTCTTGCATCAAGATTAGCACTATCTCCAAACAAAAGCAAACTGAGCTTCCACTTGAGCCCCTTTACCCAGGAGTATCATCGGGTGCATCCAAAATGGTTTCTTAGCCAATGATGCATTAGGCACAAATTGTGTACCTATCTTGTACCAAAACTAACTCTGTCTCCAAACAAACCGAAGCGAGATTCCATATGACACATGTCATCTAGGAGTTCTATTGGGGTGCGTCTAAATGGATTTCTTAGCATATGGTATGTTCCATGCAAACCGTGCACCTATCTTGCATCAAGATTAGCACTATCTCCAAAAAGATCGAACCGACCTTCCACTTGATCCTCTTCACCTAGGATGAGCCTATGGTGCATTATGCGCAAACCATGCACCAATCTTGCACCTAAACTAACACTGTCTCCAAACAGATTGAAGCGAGATTCCATATGACACACATGATCTAGGAGTTCTATCGGGTGCGTCCAAATTGATTTCTGAGAATATGGTACGTTCCATGCAAACCGTACACCTATCTATCATCAAGATTAGCACTATCTCCAAATAGACCGAACCGAACTTTCACTTGAGCCTCTTCACCTAGGAGTACCATTGGGAACTTCCACAACGATTTCTGAGCATGTGGTGCACTGGGACAAACCATGCAACTATCTTGCACCGAAACTAATACTATCTCCAACTGGACCGAAGCGAGATTCCATATGATACACTTCATCTAGTAGTTCCATCGGGATTGTCCAAATTAATTTCTGAGCATATGGTATGTTCCATGCAAGCCGTGCACCTATCTTGCATCAAGATAAGAACTATCTCTAAAAAGACAGAACAAAGATTCCACTTGAGCCCCTTTACCAAGGAGTACCATCGTGTGCGTCCAAAATAGTTTCTTAGCCTATGGTGGATTAGGCACAAACCGTGTACCTATCTTGCACCGAAACTAACACTATCTCCAAAGAGACCAAAGTGAGATTCTATATGACACACGTCATCTAGGAGTTCTATTGGGTGCTTCCAATTATATTTCAAAGCATATGGTACGTTCCATGCAATTCGTGCACCTATCTTGCATCAAGATTAGCACTATCTCCAAACAAAAGCAAACTGAGCTTCCACTTGAGCCCATTTACCCAGGACTATCATCGGGTGCATCCAAAATGGTTTCTTAGCCTATGATGCATTAGGCGCAAACTGTGTACCTATCTTGCAACAAAACTAACTGTGTCTCCAAACAGACCGAAGCGAGATTCCATATGACTCATGTCATCTAGGAGTTCTATTAGGGTGCGTCCAAATGGATTTCTTAGCATATGGTATGTTCCATGCAAACCGTGCACCTATCTTGCATCAAGATTAGCACTATCTCCAAAAAGAACGAACGGACCTTCCACTTGAGCCTCTTCACCTAGGATTATCATCGGGTGCTTCCATAATGGTTTCTGAGCCTATGGTGCATTATGCGCAAACCATGCACCAATCTTGCACCTAAACTAACACTGTCTCCAAACGGATTGAAGCGAGATTCCATATGACACACATAATCTAGGAGTTCTATCGGGTGTGTCCAAATTAATTTCTGAGAATATGGTACGTTCCATGCAAACCATACACCTATCTTTCATCAAGATTAGCACTATCTCCAAATAGACCGAACCAAACTTTCACTTGAGCCTCTTCACCTAGGAGTACCATCGGGAACTTCCACAATGATTTTTGAGCCTATGGTGCACTAGGCACAAACCATGCAACTATCTTGCACCGAAACTAATACTATCTCCAACTGGACTGAAGCGAGATTCCATATGATACACTTCCTCTAGTAGTTCCATTGGGTGCATCTACAGTTACATCGGGTTTGTCCAAATTGATTTCTGAGCATATGGTATGTTCCATGCAAACCGTGCACCTATCTTGCATCAAGATTAGAACTACTCCCTCCATCCATTAGTCTCCCTCATCTAAGCAAAAAATTTTTTTCCAATAGTCTCCGTCATTTTACGTATGACCGCTTCGTCTCCCGTGCGTGCGGCGCCTCGTCTGAATCGCGAGCTATTACGACGGCACTCTCCCGTTTCCTTTCCTTATGACTCCGTTAAATCCAGCAATCGGTGTTCCAATCCAATCTCCAACGTGCGCTCCATCGCTCCAGCTTTAGTCTCCACCGTGAGCTTGTATGGATCACCGGCGAAGCATCCCCGTTCAGGAGACATTGGTGCATGGAGTGAACTGGGCACCGGATTCTTGCGATGAAGACGACGACTGCGAACCGGGCAACACCGAGGTGCCAGACGTGCTCGTGTCCAGTCCAGACTCCAGTCCAGTATCCACCATGGCCGAAGGAGACGAAGCAGAAGTCGTTGCTGCCCTAATGGAGCTGGCTTCAGAGGTACCTGACGTTGTTGATGCCCTAATGGAGCTGGCTTCTACTGAGGTTAGCACGTTTCGATCTGACAAGGAGAGGGCTAAGTGTTCTAAGTTGTTGCTCCCAGTTTTTCTTCCTCGGTTGTATGGAAATCATAAACAGATGTCAATGATGCCGCGGTAGATTTGTTTTGGATGGCAGAAAAGTTTGTTGGGGATGAGACGTTGAAGAAGAGAAAGTTTCTAAGTAGATTTGTTTTAGTATTCCTAATTATTGGACTCTGCAATTTTAGTATTCTTACTAGTCTTCATATTCATTGTTTTTTTAGTCAAGATGTTGGATGTAATCTAGTCAGTGCAAACAAGTTCAACATGAGTTTTGGATGTAATCTGAATATTTAATTTCGTTCGCTGTTTCAGTACTTCAATCATGCATAGCAGTGCAAACAAGTTCAAACCGAGATTAAATTAACATATCAATGCAAAGTCTTTGCTGACATTACAAGGAAGAAGTCTAATTTCTGAACTTGAACCTACAATGCAACTCCATCCTAATTCTAAGCTGCAACAAATTCCATAGCTTGACTATGAAGCTGCAAAGGGCACTTCAAAGTGATGGGGAGACGTCCTTGCAGCTCAAGGGTCCTCTTCTTCATGTGTGGAATGTTGTAGTGCTGGCCACCGTTATGCTTCATGATCTCCATCATGCAACCCTGCTGGGTTAGAAAAATTCTATTGGACCTATCCACTGGGTAGTTCTTATATGCCTCATCAACCTTTTTCACAATGTCGTTAATGTTGTTAGGTGTTCCTTTCTCAAACAATGCTTGGATTGCAGCAAAAAAACCAAGGTCCAATACGTTAAGATCAGGTGAATTGGGAGGTTGGCAAGTTAGCCTTATGTCCCAACCATCAGCTTGGGCAGCTTGCACAAATGCAGGGTCGTCGACGGCGATATGGGTCTTGGCATTGTCTTGTTGGATGAAGATGGGCAATCCTCTTTCCTCGGCCGGCCACTTGGCTTTTATAGCAGGTAGAACCTTGTTCAGCATAAACTCTCGGCTAACTTCCTTGGTCACTGATGTCATGGCTTTTGTTACTGGTGCACCTGGGCATGTATACAATGACACGTACAGTAAGATGGATGTTTGCATAAGAAATCAGTTTACATGTCTAAAATAAAAATGGCATACCTCTATCCCTGTTTGGACTCCATCTCTTTGCAGGTTCTATTTTGACAAAGGGAAAAACCCCTAATTTTCCATCAAATGTGCAATGACCATTCTCATCAAATCGTGGCCGAGTAACCACAGCTAGGAACATGACTTTCGCAATGAAATTCTTGCTTTTAACTGAACGTTCTGGCCTTGCTTCATCGTTGGCGAGGTAATATTTCTGGTTCTTACGAGTCCTATAGAACCACTTTTCATCGATGTAAACAACATTGTACAACTCTTTGAAGGATAAGCCATTCATCATTGACAAACAATACTTGACGCGTGCTTTTTTGTTTTCATCAGTCAAACTAAACTTGAGATCGTTAGTGTGTCGACGAAAATATCCTTCTTTAAAACGATTGTGAAGCGTGCTCTTCTTAACACCTAAGGCAGCAGCAAGTTCACGCAAGGTAGTGCGCTTTCTTAGTGGGATGTCTTTTATTGCCTCTAAATCTACTTGTACTCTTTTTCGACCACAGTTACTAGAGTACTGGTTCACAATTTTTTTTATTCCACCACTCTGTCCGTTTTGCCAAATTTGCTGCACAACTCGTAGTGGGACACCAAACTTCTCAGAAACTGCCTTTGTAACTCCACGACGAAGAATAGGAGGATCCGTTCTTGCCAACAATTCTAAGTAAATGTTGATCTTTAGGTCATCAGGATAGTACTTTCTTTTCTTGTTGCTAGAATCTACAGAGGAAAAACTATACTGAATATCCACGCAAAAAAAAACTAAATAAAAGATGACTACAAACAAGCTGAATTGGTAACTGAAAAGAACAGAAAAACTTCAACGTCATCTCCTTGCATCACCTTGCTGTCCTTGCTCGCCTACAGTTGCAGTATCAACTTGCTCTCCTTGCTCGCCATCTCCTTGCACTCCTGCTGCAACGTCATCTTGTACATCTCCTTGCAGACCATCAGTTGCAGCAACAACTACATCTTCTTGCTGGCTATCTCTTTGCAGACCACCGACTCCATCTCCTTGCATTCCCGCTGCATCAACTTCATCTTCTTCCTCGCCAAATGCTGCAACATAGATAAGGAAGGTACAAGTTCAGAGATAGAAACAACAATAGATCAGTAAACAAAGATCTTGCAGTTTTCACATTCGCTGCCATCG
>NW_018396680.1:3459-6592 GCF_000003195.3 Sorghum bicolor | reverse complement strand
GGGCAAGCAACATGAATCCAAGAAAATTTTTATTGAAAATCTTTGTAAAAAGGGTTGTCATCAATTACCAAAAAGGGGGAGATTGAAAGCCCTAGTTTGGTTTTGGATAATTGATGAAACCCTAGTACTAACCTCTATGCTAAGTATGTGTAGACTTAATGAGGTTGGTCCATGCCAAGTGATGGAGCAAGTGATGATCATGGTGATGATGGTGATGACCACAAGATGATCAAGTGCTCAACTTGGAAAAGAAGAAAGAGAAAAACAAAACCCTATGGAGTTCAAGGCAAAGGTATTGCTTAGGGTTTTGGTTTTGGTGATCAAGACACCATAGAGGGTGTGATCACATTTAGGATAGATAGCCGTACTATAAAGAGGGGAATGCTTTGGCTAAGCGGTTATCAAGTGCCACTAGGTGTCATTGTTCATGTGCTTGCATTTAGAACCTAGTGAGCTAACTTAACTCCTTCAAAGAAAATGATTGTGAAAATGCTAACACACGTGCACATGTTGGTTTACACGTTGTGGTGTTGGCACACTTTGAGAAGGAGGTGGAGTTTGAAGGTTAGAGAGAGGATGGGTTCCTCTCTCCCTCCCGCCGAGCTTGCGAGGCGGGATTCGGCGCTTTTGAGAAAATGAAGTGCATACTTTCTATTGCGCCGGTGGGAAAATTGGAGAAGTCGCGGGAGTGTTTCTCGCTGAGGAACACTCACCGGACGCTGGCTCAGAGGCACCGGACGCTGTGTCTGAGTGTCCGGTGTGCAGGCTGCCTGACTCGGTTAGGGTTAGGCACCGGACGATAGACACCGGACGCAACTTGGAGCGTCCGGTGGTGTGCGTCCGGTGTGAGGATGTTTTGCAAACCTCTCTGCGCATGAGTCCGGTGAGCACCGGACGCTCAGGGTGCGTCCGGTGGCTTGCGTCCGGTGACCCTGCGAGTTTGCGGAGCTCTCTGCGCATGAGTCCGGTGTGCACCGGACCGTCCGGTGCTCTTGTGTGCCTAGTGATTATATCAACTAGAATTGTTGGATAGGTGGCTTGCAAACACCCCATTAGAGCTAGAGCAAAAAGCTTCGCTTTGTTATTTACTAACCTCTTGCTCTAGTGGGTTTGTAGAATTTTTTAAATAGGCTATTCACCCCCCCTCTAGCCATATTAGGACCTTTCAGCACCCCCGTTGATCCTCAGTCCCCGTTGACGGAATTGCTCTGGGGTTCCTCTGGGAGCATCGGTCGTGGGAGGACCGCATCCCCGCCGAGGAAGATAAGATCGGGACGTCGGGCGGTGATGGCGGCAGCGAGACCGGAACCTAGAAGACAGTGGACGACGACGGGCGGTTCCCCTCCCTTGTCGACTTGTTCCTGCGCCACGGGGGGGTCGCTCGAGACCGTCGAGGAGCTCATCCGAGGCATCAAGGCGCGCGCCGACCAGGAGATGGAGAACTGGTGTCCCGACCGGATCCGCATCCGGGCTTCCACCGATCTGTCTGAACCCAACATTTTCCTAGACGACCGGAAGGAGGCCGAAAAATGGGAGCATGTCGAAGAACTTCATCTCTAGATGAAGCATACGGTGGGGCTCCTGTCTGACGTTGTTAATAATGGGCTCGGACCGGCCTACTTTGTAAGTGTTTCTCGAGCTTTAATCCTTATAGAATGTTTGGTTTTGTGTTCTAACTACCCAATCGCTGGCTCACAGGACCTGAAAGAGACTTCCCGCATCAAATCGAGCTTCATCCACGCCACGAGAGGCGGCTGGGAGCAACTCCCCATCCTCAAGGACAAACTCCTGGACTCGCAGGAGAAGCCCCTCAAGGCCTACAAGGAGCTCTTGACGCTTGAGGAGGAGAAGAAGGAGAGGGAGGCTGCTCTGGCCGAGCCTCGAGAGGCTTCGAAGAAAGCGGTGGAAGAGGCCACGCTTCTGAGGGAGCGGACCATGATGGTCGAGGAGGCTGCGTCCAAGGCACGGGATGAGGCCTTGTCTTACAAGAACGCGGCCGCCGACCTGGACAAGTAGAACGGCCTCCTCCAAACTGAACTTGCCTCCGCCCGAGAAACTTTCCAAAGGATGAAGGTGGAGTGCGTGAATGGCGAGATCGCTCGGAGCGCCGCGGAGGAGGCCAGGAAGAAGGCCCTCAAAGATCTCGAGGCTGAGCGGACTCGATCTCACGGCCTCTCTGATGACGTTGACCGTCTGAAGGGAGAGTTGCTGGAGAAAAATGGAGCCATCGCGCAGGCTGGCAAGGTGATCGAGGATCTGCGCGTCGCCAACACCGAGCTGGTGCGCTCCAACAAAGAGATCGAGAGGGCTAACACTAACTTGGTTGGCGTGAATACGGCTCTGGAGGAGAGCATTCGTGGTACGTTTCTACTATCACGTCTCTTTTCTGAGGTGTACTTGGTGTTATCTAATTTCTTTGCGTTGGTCTTTGCAGGGCTTAAAGACGAGCTGCTGGCCGCCCAAGTCGAGGCCCGCTCCACCAAGGCTCAGCTCGATGGGGAGGTCACTTTGAATGGTCGGCTACGGACCGCAATAAGCGTCCTCTCGGCCTCCTGGGAGCTCGAGCCTGTCGACGAATCGAGGGAGGAGGCTCGAGGCGACATGCTGGTCGATCAGCTGTGCTACCTGGGCGCAACGCTAAGGGATCGAGTGCGGGACGCTCTTCATGTCGGAGTGAAGCAGGCGATGGCGGTAGTCTCCTCAGGCTTTTCTTATGACATGGAGGTGGTGTCCCACGGCTTCGTCACCGACATCTCCAAGACTGATGCGGAGAATGAGGAGAGGCTCCACGCCTTGATCGACGACGCGGAGGTCCCTGGGGAACGATTGGCCAAGCCGTTCGAGCCGGAAGTGCTTCCTCCCGAGACTAGCTCGGGTGCAGATGAGGGTGGTGAGGGCCGAGATGCAGACTAAGGCCTGTGAGCTTGCTCTGGGTGTTAAGGCCCTTTGTATAGTACTTTGTCGTTCTATCTTATGTAATATTGTGTTTTAAGTGACTTATAAGATCTGGGAATGTTTGCCCGTCTTTCCGCTCAAGGCTCCTTTGTTTCCCTTTGCGCCTATGTTTGTATTCCTAGTTTGGTCTTTTGTTTAAGGCGATCTCGATTGCCTTTTACTAGGCGGAGTTTTTGCC
>NW_018396680.1:1609-3359 GCF_000003195.3 Sorghum bicolor | reverse complement strand
ATCCTAGCTGAGCACTTGCAAAAGAGCTCCGAAGTGAGGAATGAGAGTGCAAAAGAAGGAAAGAAAAATAATTTGAGTGCCCTCCACAAATCAGTGAGTGAGAGCCACAAGCCACACATGAGAGATGACAGAAAAAGATAGGGAGAGAACTTCGTGAAGATAGCCAGCAAATCTGAAATGAGAGATGTGAGGAAAAACCCAGATCAAGTACTATTTGTACTTGTGTGCAAGGACACATTACTTTCAGCTAATGACTTAACATCTGTCCCTAGTGTTGTTGTACGTGTTTTGCAGGACTATGACGATGTTTTTCCAAAGGAAACACCTGCTGGACTTCCTCCTTTGCGCGGTATTGAACATCAAATTGATCTCATCCCTGGAGCTGCACTTCCAAACCATCCGGCATACCACACCAATCCGGAAGAAACCAACGAGATTCAAAGGCAAGTACAAGAACTTTTAGATAAAGGATATGTGCGAGAAAGTTTAAGTCCTTGTGCTGTTCCTGTGATTTTGTTGCCAAAGAAAGATGGTTCTTGGAGGATGTGTGTAGATTGTAGAGCCATAAACAACATCACCGTTCGTTATCGTCATCCTATTCCTAGGCTAGATGATATGCTTCATGAATTGAGTGGTTCTATGATGTTTTCTAAAATTGATTTGAGAAGTGGTTACCATCAAATTAGAATGAAGATTGGAGATGAATGGAAAACTACTTTTAAAACAAAGTTTGGGCTGTATGAATGGTTAGTTATGCCTTTTGGTTTGACCAATGCCCCTAGTACGTTCATGAGATTGATGAACCATGTCTTGCGAGCATTCATTGGAAAGTTTGTTGTTGTTTACTTTGATGATATTCTAATTTACAGCAAGACATTGGAGGAACATGTTGATCATATTAAGCAAGTTTTGGATGTGCTAAGAAAAGAAAAATTATTTGCTAACCTTGAGAAGTGCACATTTTGTACAGATCAGGTTATGTTTCTTGGTTTTGTTGTTTCAGGTTCAGGAATTCAGGTTGATGAATCAAAGGTGAAAGCAATCAAGGATTGGCCAAATCCTGAAAATGTGAGTCAGGTGAGAAGTTTTCATGGACTTGCTGGTTTTTACAGGAGATTTGTGAGAGATTTCAGCACCATAGCTGCTCTGTTGAATGAGTTAACAAAGAAACGTGTTGCCTTCCAATGGGGTGAACCACTAGAGAGAGCATTCCAAGAATTGAAGAAGAACCTGAAGGAGTGGGAAGAGTGCTTGCCACATGTGGAATTCGCTTACAACAGGGCAGTACATTCTACAACTAATATGTGTCCTTTTAAAGTTGTGTATGGATTCAAACCCCTTGCTCCGATCGATTTGTTGCCTCTACCATTGCAGGAAAGGATTAACATAGAAGCATCCAAGCGTGCATCATATGTCAAGAAGATTCATGAGAAGACCAAAGAAGCAATCGAAAGAAGGTCCAAGTACTATGCTGATTGGGCAAACAAGCATCGCAAGAAGGTGATATTTGAGCCCAAAGATTTAGTGTGGGTACATCTTCGCAAAGACCGCTTTCCTGAGAAGCGTAAATCCAAGTTGATGCCATGGGGATATGGTCCATTCAGAGTACTGTCCAGGATCAATGATAATGCCTACAAGATTGAGCTTCCTGAAGATTATGGTGTTAGCACAATCTTCAATGTTGCTGACTTGACACCATTCTTTGGATTAGAAGAATCAGAGTCGAGGTCGACTCTTTTTCAGAGAGGGA
>NW_018396680.1:0-1325 GCF_000003195.3 Sorghum bicolor | reverse complement strand
CCAGTGAAAGAAAAGATCATACTTTTCACTTCCGAGATGCTATGAAGGCCCATGAGCACTGTTTAGAAAGCTTGTCGAGTCTACTATTCAATAAATTTAGTGGCGACCAGTTTCGATACACCATATTGCCTACAGAGCAGAATTAGTACAGACTGCTCAGAAGATCAACAGTCTATCATGACAGAATGTTGGTACAACTTGCCAAGTAAAACTGTACCAATCTACAATGTTTCGTGGTGCATGCCATACATTGCTTGAAAGGTCTTGGAGTCTAGTTTCACACCCAAGAAACGGTTCATCATTTGGACTTCCCAATAAAAAGTTATGGTCAGTTTATTGAAAACTGCTCTAGAGGCCAACAGTCACGCGAAGCCACTTCGGGAATCCATTTCGAGGGGACCTTTCACATTGCCTTCCCTCAAAAACTCTATTTTGTTTTCATACCTATCTAGCAGGGCTGTTGCTAGTATAAATACCCCCTAAGACTCATTGTAATCTACAGACTTTGATAATTGAAATACAGAACCCCTTTGTTCAGCTGCGTGCTAACAAATTCAGAGAGTGATCTCTACCCCTTTGCTCTTGTGTTTTCCTTCGCGGAGATTACAGAAGTGGCCGCATCATCGGCACCCAATCCATGCTCCTGATCCTCGAGTTCAGGTTGCGTAGGTTGGTTCTTTGAGAGTGTGGTTGGACGAATCCTTGGTTCAGGCTGCCGTATAGAGACGGTGGTTGGCTCCTTGTGCGTGTCGTCAGGTTGCACTAGTTATCCTTGATGCTTGCAGCAAGTTATCGGCTGATCTTCAGCTAGTTATCCTTCATCGTGAAGATCGGGAAAACGACCTCATTGCTCTCCCTCTCTCGTTCCTTCCCAGCACAAGCCGCTCACCAGCGACAGCCACAGCCCACAGCCCACCTGTCTTGCTTGAAGAGCATATTGCAATTGAAACTGATGTAATAATAGTTGCAGTGTATGTCTAGCAACTGAACATGAACTTGGACTTGGATCTGATCTTGATTTGGTAGATGTATGTCATGCAGTACATGTGCGATTCATTTCTGAGTTTTGTTGCAACGGTTCAGTCTTTATGCCCTGATTGATTGATTACTCCGTCTCAATCGAACCCAAACATTTTTCTAGCACTGCGATTTGCGCGCGATGTCTAATTGGTGCTTTATGTGTGAACCCAATCCATGTTGTGGAATTGAAACTGTCTCAACGTATGAGTACGAGGCTATTGCCTATTCGGTAGTTCCAAAAAAATCAATGTGGTTGTGCCTAAATGATGATAGAACATCGCTAAAAATATGACAAAATATCGCTA
>NW_018396679.1:2365-6503 GCF_000003195.3 Sorghum bicolor | reverse complement strand
AAAGAATAGTTCCACGGGGCTCCCAGACGGCAGTGCAATTGGGGTTAGTTTCACGGCCGTTGGGTACTCATCTTTCTACCCTCGCCGCCTCCTCGGTCTCGACGATCTCCTCGTGGCCGGCCAGTGGTCCCCACGCAGGTGCCACACGTAAACGTGTTGGCGACCATCATGGGGATGCCCCTGGATCTCCTCCACTTCGTCATCAGAGGCCGTGCGGGCCTCCTTGCCCTCCGCGCTACCCCTAGCCACGGCAACGGGTATCATAGGACCCTTACCCCGGCTAGGGGAGCCCTCCGGTGTGGAAGCCTATGCTGGGGCTGGAGTTGGACCCCTCTCTTCTTCAGCTGGAGGGGGGGGGTCGGGATCCTGTCTCCCTCCTCTGCAACGCTACTTGGGAGAGGCATCCCCGCGGTCTCATTGCCCCTTGCCGGGGTGCTCGCCCTAGCCTCGTCTTAGGCCGGTTCCTCCTCGGCAACCTCTGCTGTGGCCGCAACTGCGGTCTGCTCTGCCGACTGCTCGCGGACGGTCTGCTCGGCGACATTGTCATCAGCAACTGCCGTCTCGGTTGTCCTCAAGCCAGCAGTGTTGCCCGGATCAACATCCGAGGCTGCACTAACAAAGTAGAGTTAATGCAGATTACCATACTAACATCAATCCTCGTAAAAAACAAAGAGAGCGCAGAGACACTTTTTCGAACTTATAGGTCGGAGCTCCGGTGCGCCGCCGTGAAGAACCTTCTCCTGGTCCGCCTAGCCGCCGCGGCCACTTCTGTTCCTCCAGGACGTATCGGCTCGACGTGCGCGGCAGGTGGGTCCCTAATTACCCGATCAGCATCGATCGGCGTGACGTCAGGGCGACTGCATGGTCTCCAGACCAAGGACGGGGCCGTCTCGTCCTCTTCGTTGTCGTCGTCGACAATCCTCACAAGCCGGCGACGCTTGGGGGCATGGCTGGTCGAGCCTTGGCCCATCGAAGGGTCCGCAGCCGTTCCCGCTGGAATTGCTTTCGTGGAGGATGGCTCCACAGCCATCGGCCTTTTCCTAGCTACTTTGTCATCTGTGGTCGACGCTGGACAACTCTGGTCCTCGTCGCTACTGGTGTATTGGAGACACCGAGCAGCATTGTCTACTGGTGGGTCTACCCCAGCAGGATGGTCCATACCAGGTGCCAGCGACACATACACTGTGCACCGATCAATATCTCCTATCTGCGATACAAAGGCAACAATTCATCAATCAAAAGGCTATAGCATTCAAATAGCATTACAAATAAACCAGGGTATCCATTTACCTTAGGAGCTAGTCGGCCTAGCATGAAGGCATGCATCCGGTCATCCCTACGAATGAAGTTATTGTCAGCTAGGTTGAATAACTCATTCATCCTCCACTGGATATCTGATTTCTCCAAGCTGTATCGGTGCATCCTGGTCAGGTCTTGGCTTCCCACGTACTCGTACGCCGAGTGCACCCTCCTCTGTCAAGGCATCACTCGTCAGGCGAGGAAATTCCCGACCACTCTTGGTCTGTCCAGGCGGGACCAGTCGATTAGGCTCATCAGCTCTGACACTTGACCAGTATACTCTGGACGATCAATCCAGCTAACCCTCTTCTCGGGAATGTAGCCGACGTCGCAGAACGTGGTGCTGCTCGGCTGCTCCCTGATGTAGAACCACCTCTTGTACCACTCGGTGAGGGAGGTGTTCCATGCGCAGCTGAGGTAACGGTTCTTCATCCCGTCGCGAAGATTGAGGTATACTCCACCTGCAATCTTGGAGCCCCCAACTGCTCCCTTCTTCCTCAAACAGAATAGATAGCGGAAGAGATCGAAATGTGGTTCTATCCCAACAGAGGCTTCACACAAATGGATGAAGGTAGAGATAAGGAGAATAGAGTTTGGATGCAGATTGCAAATCCCGATCTCATAGTAAAGGAGAAGACCTTGAAGAAAAGGATGAATGGGAACCCCAAATCCCCTTTTGAAGCAATCTTCAAAAACTACGATCTCACCGGCGTGGGGGTCGGGGTAACTCTCTCTGGTGCCCTCCAGCCGCCGAGCTCCTGGTTGTGCAGAACTCCCATTCCGACGAGGTCGTTGAGGGACCTCGTGGTGCTCCGAGATTTCTTCCACTCTTTAGCCATCATCTCGGCCCTTTTCTTCGAATCACTCTTCGCCATTGTCGCAGTAGGAAAAGCTTTGAGCTGGGAGTTGAGGATGCTGGGGATGGCGAAGGCAGGAGGCAGTAATGGCAAAGGAAGGAGGCTGCTACGTAACTGCTGGGTAAAAATATGAACACAACATCGAGCCCTTTATAACTGCAAACCCACCTTTTCCACTTCCCGCATTTTGGGGAAATGGGCGGATCTTGCGGCAGTTGTGGCGTTTTGGTTTTCAAGAATTATCGCAGTTAATTCGTCGCAGTTAATTCGGCAGCTTTTCTGAATGATTGTTGGTTTCCTTTTCTTGGCCCGCGCAAAGAGTGGCTATACAATTAGCAGGCGCTCATTTTTATGCAACAGACTAACAATATGGCAGGATGCTCCGTCACATCGCACATTAATACGGCGATACGATTTTTTCAAAAGATATGCTCAGGGACTGGCCGACCAGTTCGCCCAATCGACAATCCGGGGACTGTACCGACCACCGAGCATGATATGCTCGGGGACTGGCCGACCAGTTCACCCAATCGACAATCTAGGGACTGTACCGACCACCGAGCATGATATGCTCGGGGACTGGCCGACCAGTTCACCCAATCGACAATTTGGGGACTATACCGACCACCGAGCATGATATGCTCGGGGACTGGTCGACTAGTTCGCCCATTTTGACAAGTCTGACCTTTAGAAAATCCGAGGGCCGTACCAATTGTCGAGCAAGACGTGCTCGGGGACCGGTTGGCTGTTTCCATTCAGTCGCAAGCAAGTATGACGCGCCCTTGGCTTGGAAAATGCAATTGCATAACGTTTAATTGGATAGTTTTAACTATTTAGACCTTGCTACAAGGTTCATGCTTCGCCTTCCAGCAAGCTCGGGGACTACATCGGTACGATGCATCTGGCGATGCATCACAATATCAGATTTTCTATGTGGTTTTTCTCTTTAGACCCTGGCACCATGTGCCTACGTCACCTACTACCAGGCTCAGGGACTAAGTGGGCACACTTCACCTTATGGTGAATATGCTTGCTTTTTTGAGATCTATACTTTTCAGAAAAGTAAAGTGGGCACACTTCACTAGGAAAGAAATCTTTTTTGATTAAGAGCACCATGCGTTCTTCAAACAACCTGTTTCTTCGATGTCGATGTTGATCAACTGTCTTTTGAGTTGGTTAAAATACCGTTGCAACTGTTTGGGCGACTTTCCTGCTTATTGAAGACGTCAAGCCTCACTGGTCGAAGAAGTTCAAGATGGCGTGTTACATCACAATACATGGTGCTCGGGGACTAGCTGTGGGGGTATAAACCCCTATACCCTTACGGCTAGACTTGGACCAAGAGACTTGGTCCATCACGAGGAAGACGCGGGGCTTGATCCAACTACCCAGAGTCTCGCGCAAGGAAACAAGACGTGGAGACCAAGCAAGATTCTAGTCGGTTAGAATAGGAATTGATATCATGCTATCTATGGCAATTGTAATCGACTAGGATTAGTTTCTAGATCTGTAACCTTGCCCTCTGCACTATATAAAGAGAGACAAGGGACCCCCCATAGACATCTCATCTCAACTCAACTCAATCCAATACAATCAGACGCGGGACGTAGGTATTACGCCCACACGGCGGCCGAACCTGGATAAAAACCTTGTCTGTGTCTTGCGTCACCATCGAGTTCGTAGCTTGCACACCTGTCTGCCGATAAACTACTACCGTGGGTATACCCCAAGGTAGACTGCCGACTAGCTTTCGTCGACACGATGGAACTACTAGATGAAGTGTGTCATATGCAATCTCGCTTCGGTCCAATTGGAGATAGTATTAGTTTCGGTGCAAGATAGGTGCATAGTTTGTGCCCAGTGCACCATAGGCAAAGAAACCATTGTGGAAGTTCCCAATGGTACTCCTAGGTGAACAGGCTCAAGTGAAAGCTCAGTTTGGTTTGTTTGGACTTTGGAGATAGTGCTAATCTTGATGCCAG
>NW_018396679.1:0-2122 GCF_000003195.3 Sorghum bicolor | reverse complement strand
GTTTCGAGATAGTGCTAATCTTGATGCAAGATAGGTGCACGGTTTGCATGGAACATACCATATGCTCGGAAATCAATTTGGATGCACCCGATAGAACTCATAGATAATGTGTGTCATATGGAAGCTCGCTTTGGTCTGTTCGGGGACAATGTTAGTTTCGGTGCAAGATAGGTGCACGGTTTGCGCCTAATGCACCATAGGCTCAGAAACCATTGTGGAAGCACCCGATGATACTCCTAGGTGAAGAGGCTAAAGTGGAAGCTTGGTTCGGTCTACTTGGAGATAGTGCTAATCTTAATGTAAGATAGGTGCATGGTTTGCGTGGAACATACCACATGCTTAAAAATCAGATTGGACACACCCAATGGAACACTTAGATGATGTGTCTCATATGGAGTCTCGCTTTGATCTATTTAGAGACAAAGTTAGTTTCAGTGCAAGATAGGTGCACGGTTTGCGCCTAATGCACCATAGGGTCAGAAATCATTGTGGAAGCACGTGATAATACTCCTAGGTGAAGAGGCTCAAGTGAAAGCTCGGTTTGGTCTGTTTTGAGATAGTGCTCATCTTAAGGCAAGATAGGTTCATGGTTTGCGTGGAACATACCATATGCTCAGAAATCAATTTGGACACACCATATAGAACACCTAGATGATGTGTGTCATATGGAATCTTGCTTCGGTCCATTTGGTTATAGTGAGAGTTTTGATGTAAGATAGGTGCATGGTTTGCACCTAATGCACCATAATCTAAGAAACCATTTTGGACGCACCCGATGGCACTCCTTGGTGAAGAGATTGTTCTAATCTTGATGCAAGATAGGCGCATGGTTTGCATGGAACATACCATACGCTTAGAAATCAATTTCGACACACCCGATGGAACTGCTAGAAGCACCCGATGGAACTACTAGATGAAGTGTGTCATATGGAATCTCGCTTCGGTCCAGTTGGAGATAGTATTAGTTTCGGTGCAAGATAGGTGCATGATTTGCACCCATTGCACCATAGGCTTAGAAACCATTGTGGAAGTTCCCGATGGTACTCCTAAGTGAAGAGGCTCAAGTGAAAGCTCCATTCAGTTTGTTTGGAGATTCTGCTAATCTTGATGCAAGATAGGTGTACGGTTTGCATGGAATGTACCATATTCTCGGAAATCAATTTGGTTGCACCCAATAGACTTCTAGATGATGTGTGTCATATGGAATGTCGTTTCGGTTTGTTTGGAGATAGTGTTAGTTTAGGTGCAAGATTGTTGCACGGTTTGCGCATAATGCACCATAGGCTCAGAACCATTGTGGAAGCACCCAATGATACTCCTAGGTGAAGAGGCTCAAGTGGAAACTTGGTTCGATCTGTTTGGAGATAGTGCTAATCATAATGCAAGATAGGTGCACGGTTTGCATGGAACGTACCATATGCTTAGAAATCCGTTTGGACACACCCGATGGAACTGCTAGATGCACCTGATGGAACTAATAGATGATGTGTGTCATATGGAATCTCGGTTCGGTCTAGTTGGAGATAGTATTAGTTTCAGAGCAAGATAGGTGCGTTGTTTATGCCCTGTGCACCATAGACTCACAAACTGTTGTAGAAGTTCCCGATGGTACGCCTAGGTGAAGAGGCTCAAGTGAAAGCTCGATTCTGTCTGTTTGGAGATAGTGCTAATCTTGATGCAAGATAGGTGTACAGTTTGCATAGAACGTAGCATATTCTTAGAAAACAATTTCGACGCAGCTAATAGAACTCCTAGATGATGTGTCATATGGAATCTCGCTTCGGTCTGTTTGGAGTTAGTGTTAGTCTAGGTGCAAGATTGATGCACGGTTTGCGCATAATGCACCATAAGCTCAGGAACCATTGTGGAAGCACCCGATAATACTCCTAGGTCAAGAGGCTCAAGTGGAAGCTCGGTTCGATCTGTTTGGAGATAGTGCTAATCTTGATGCAAGATAGCTGCATGGTTTGCATGGAACGTACCATATGCTCAGAAATCCAATTAGACGCACCCAATAGAACTCCCTAGATGACAAGTGCCACATGGAATCATGCTTCGGTCTATTTGGAGACAGTTTGTTTTGGTGCAAGATAGGTACACAGTTTGTTCCTGCCCAAGATTG
>NW_018396678.1:4390-7004 GCF_000003195.3 Sorghum bicolor | reverse complement strand
AAAAATAATCTAAGTATAGCATATCTATATAAATACATCATTCATTATAAGTAGATAGATGATGTGGAAGGTGATAATAAAAAACCTAACTACCATATAATTAAAAAAATCCACAATTATCTCTCTACATAAATATACAAAGAACACACCATTGGTTTACTCGTGTAAAAACTAGCTAAATTGAGAAGCACACATGTTGAGAGGCATTATCCAACCATATTAAGCAACCCCATCTAACCATATCAACAAATAAGGACAAGAAGCTAGCTATTCTTCTCTCTCACTCATAAAACATACATACATATTGATAAATAATTTGAAAAATTTATAAAGAGAGAGAGACATAAAATAGAAAACCTAAGTATAGCATATCTAAATAAATACATCATTCATTATAAATAGATAGATGATGTGGAAGGTGATAATAAAAAACCTAACTACCATATAATTAAAAAAATCCACAATTATCTCTCTACATAAATATACAAAGAACACACCATTGGTTTAATCTTGTAAAAACTAGCTAAATTGAGAAGCAAACATGTTGAGAGGCATTATCCAACCATATTAAGCAACCCCATCTAACCATATCAACAAATAAAGACAAGAAGCTAGCTATTCTTCTCTCTCACTCATAAAACATACATACATATTGATAAATAAATTGAAAATTTTATAAAGAGAGAGAGACATAAAATAGAAAACCTAAGTATAGCATAACTATATAAATACATCATTCATTATAAATAGATAGATGATGTGGAAGGTGACAATAAAAAACCTAACTATCATATAATTAAAAAAATCAACAATTATCTCTCTACATAAATATACAAGAACACACCATTGGTTTAATCTTGTAAAAACTAGCTAAATTGAGAAGCAAACATGTTGAGAGACATTATCCACCATATTAAACAACCCCATCTAACCATATCAACAAATCAAGACAAAAAGCTAGCAATTCTTCTCTCTCACTCATGGTGAAACCCTAGATCCAAAAAGTGGCTCAAATTGAGCTAGAATGAGCAAATTGAGGCAATAGGAACATAAACTAACCTCTTTTAGCAACCTCCTTCCTAGAAATGAAGATCAAAACCTTCCCCCTTGTATTTTGAGAAATCTGGAACTCCAAAATCGCCCCCAATGGAAGGTGGGTGCGAGATACTGTGTTCTGCTCGGGGAGGAAGAAGGGGTATTTATACAGAGATAACACAGGTGGTGGCTTAAGTCAACCGCCTGTGATAAACGTTTCCACAGGCGGCCGAAAATCTCTGACACCGCCCGATTTATAACACAGGCGCGTCGTAACTGGAACCGCCTGTGGTATAAAAAGGGGGCGCCAGCAATGACCCTCTTTCTACTAGTGGTACCATGCACCATGATGCATTGCAGTGAAACGTTATGGCCAAGAGCCTCTTGGTTGCACACTTGTATAATATAGGGGTTGTACAAAACAAAGTGTCCGCTTTAAAACTGGTGGCTAGAATTATGATATGGCATTGAACGTGAATATAGTCTATTTCCACTCATGGTGCCGTCAATTCATATTCATATTATATTACCTCCGTTCCCGAATGTACAAATGTTTGGACGTATCACTGCTACACAGTGTTTTCATGATAGTTCCAAAATGGTTTCTGCTAGGAGGGCTTTGTAGTCGCCTATACACGAAATGAGTCGTCTGTAGATTTCTATTATTCTAACTTTAATATTGAAACAAACCCACTGGTTAAGCATCACGCGATTGTGTGTCCTGATGAGTGTCAAATACAGTTGTAGGTTAAACCCAAGGACTAGTGCCATGACAGTCTTGCTAATCCTCCCTTGACTGATTTTCAAATCAGCCAGGGGCTCAGAGGCTACAGATCCTTTTAGATGTTTTATGGGCTTGGCCCATTAAATATTTAATGAATCAAGTAAAGTCTACGGTCCAGTTAATGCCTATTAAATGGTTTAGTACTGTATGATTTTTTAACAGATGGTTAACTTAACTTAAATAATTGATCCGTGATTGGTTAAAAAGCATAGCTGAGTGCCACACGCACGCACGCGCCTCCGCCGGTCGGGTCGGGCCTTGGGCGTGGCGTGGCGGGCAGGCGTGCCTTAATTTTGCCACTTTGCTCCATTAATAGATGGAGTTGCAACTAGTGCTCGTCATGGCTGGAGTTGCAACTAGTGGCAATGATTAGAGGAGTTTCTCCTAAAACCACCGTTCACTTCTACTGTCTCTTCCTCTCCCTGACGCCTGGGACTCTGTCCCTTGATCTCTCTTCTCCATCATCTATAAATTGAGACCCTCTCCATCTATCACTAGTACACAGAGGTTCTAAGCCGACGGGGGTAAAACATTTCTACAGGCGGTTTTAGTTATAATGCGCCTGTGTTGAAATTTGTACGGCTAGAATTGAAAATCGCCTGTATAAAAGGCTCAGTTCAGGCGGTTATTGTAAGTTACCGCCTGTGTAAATGGTCCATTTACACAGGCGGTCATGTTATGTGAACTGCCTGTGTTAATAGATTTACACAGGCGGTTCACATAACCGAACCGCCTGTGTAAATGGATCATTTACACAGGCGGTTCAGTTATCGAACCGCCTGTGTTAATGGATTA
>NW_018396678.1:0-3675 GCF_000003195.3 Sorghum bicolor | reverse complement strand
TGAGCTACTTTTTGGATCTAGGGTTCACCATGAGAGAGAGAGAGTAGAATAGCTAGGTATGGTCTATTTTGCTCAAATAAAGTTGCTTAAGATGGATATATGATGTCTCTCCTATCTTCTTTTTTATGTTTACTTCTAATTTTGTGAATCCAAGAAATATATATATAGTATTTTCCATGAATGGTGTTTCCATGCTTGGGAAGGGAGAGAAAGATAAGTTTTCTTTTTAGTTTTTTAAATTATATGGTTTAGGATGTTATTTTTTATGTAAATTTGATTTAATTATGCGATAAGCATTTTTTATATATGAGGTTGCTTCAGATGTTGCCTCTCCTCTCACCATTTCCATGTTTCCTTCTCAATTTTTTTAGTGATATAATATATTTAGTTTCAATCAACAGTGTTTTTGTACCTTGTCAAATTTATTTTAGTGATATAAAGATATATATTTATGGTTTTGTCTTTATTTTTGATACTTGTTTTACTTTTTCAATTTGATTTAATTGTTAGGTATTCTTTTATTTTTGATAACAAATATTCGTAGACAATATTTCAATTAATTTACTAACTTTTCAACAGGTCAAAATACAAGGGTGGATGTTTTGATCTTCATTTCTTGGAAGGAGGTGGAGGTGGCTAAGAAATGTAAGTTTTCTTTTTAGTTTTTTAAATTATATTGTTTAGGATGTTATTTTTTATGTAAATTTGATTTAATTACGCGATAAGCATTTTTGTGCCCTCTTGTTCAAGATGTTGCCTCTCCTCTCACCATTTCCATGATTCTTTTTTCAATTTGATTTAATTGTTAGGTCTTCTTTTATTTTTAATAACAAATATTCGTATACAATATTTCAATTAATTTACTAACTTTTCAACAGGTCATGATGGAGAGGTCCTTATGGATGTATAACTTATCAAGACTAGATCCATCATATATACGTGAGGTGCACAGGTTTGTTGATGCCGCTAAGAACCATGCTTTGAGAACAAAGACGAAGCATATATATTGTCCATGCTATGACTGCAGAAATATTCTTCTATTTGAAGATACTGAAGTAATCATTTCTCATCTAGTCTGCCGAGGATTTATGAAGGATTACTTGATTTGGACAAAGCATGGAGAGGGTAGCTCAGCGCCTTATACAGTTGGGGACCCAGCACACATCGACACCGATGGTCCAGGCATGCCTGCTGATCAGTTTTTCCACGACACACCCCAGAGTGAACATGTTGTGCCAAATGTTACCGCTGGTGGATCTGCTGGGGGAAATGATGGTGCAAGAACTCATGTCTTACCAAATGATACAGCTGCAGAAGATGCTGAATTCTTGGAGGCAATGTTGCGTCGTCATACTGAACCATCAATGTCATTAATGAAAGGGATGGAGGCCTTGAAGAAGGCAGCAGAAGAGCCTTTGTATGATGAGTCTAAAGGTTGTACCAAAGAGTACACAACGTTACGAGCTGTGCTAAAACTGTTGATGGCAAAAGCCAGGTATGGTTTGTCCGATGCTGGATTCGATGCGTTCTTAAGTATGATCGGAGATATGCTTCCAAAGGAGAACAAAGTTCCTGCTAACACGTAATATGCAAAGAAGCTAATCAGTCCGCTGACTATGGGTGTCGAGAAGATCCATGCGTGTAGAAATCATTGTATCCTGTACCGAGGTGATGATTACAAGGACTTGGATAGTTGTCCAAAGTGTGGTGCAAGTCGGTACAAGACAAACAAAGACTATCGAGAGGATTGTGTTGTCTCCATGTGTAAAGCAGGGAAGAAGTGAAAGAAGGCCCAAAAGAACACCCAACAGAGTTCAAAACCCATGAGCAAAGATAAAGAAGAGGTTGACTATTATGCGCAGAAAAAGATTCTTGCTTTAGTGATGTGGTACCTTCCAGTGGTAGATCGACTGAGGAGTTTGTTTGCTAACCCTGAGGATGCAAAACTTATGAGTTGACATGCTTCTGATGAGCACAAAAATGATGGCAAGCTTCGCCATCCAGTCGATGGAAAGCAGTGGCAAGATTTCAATGACAACCATCGAGACTTTGCCAGCGAACCAAGGAGTGTTAGGTTCGCACTGTGTACAGATGGAATGAATCCATTTGCTGAGAGGAGCAGCAAGCATAGCACATGGCCGGTGATTCTCACCATCTACAACCTCCCTCCATGGTTGATGCAGAAGCAAAAATACCTTTTGCTAACCTTACTTATCTCTGGACCAGTTCAACCTGGAGTTGACATGGATGTTTTCCTGGAGCTATTGATGGAGGAAATGAAAATGTTATGGGAAAAAGGTGTTCAAATGTTGGACGAGTATCGCAAAGATTCATTCATGCTAAGAGCAATTATTTTTGTTACTATCAACGATTACCCTGCTCTCTTTATTTTATCAGGGCAATTCAAGGGAAAGGTTGGTTGCGTGGTGTGCATAGATGGAACCCATTACGTGTCCCTTAATGCATCTAAGAAGATAGTGTACATGAGGCACAGACGCTTCTTATCGAAAGGACACAAGTACCGCCTGAAAAAGATGGATAAGTACTTTGACTATAATGATGAAAGGAACTCAGATGCACCATTAGGTAATAGCAAAGGCCATAGAGTTTTCAAAATAGTGAGCAACATTAAATTTGTGTTTGGAAAGAAGACAAAGGATGGAAAATTAAGAAAGGATGTCAAATCAACTCCAGGGGCAACATTCAAGAAGAAGTCCATTTTCTTCAAGTATTTGCCATACTGGAAAGACTTGGATGTACGACACGCGATCGATGGTATGCACGTCCAGAAGAATGTGTTCGAAAGTCTAATTGGCACATTGCTACACATCAAGACCAAGACAAAGGAAGGACTCAATTCACGCTTTGACATGGTGCAGTAAGGCATAAAACCCAGCAGCAAGCTACAACCTCAACATAGATGAGAAACATGCGATGTGTGAGTGGTTGAAGAAATTGAAAGTCCCATCTGGATTTTGCTCTAGCATATGGAGTTTTGTGTCAATGAAAGACCTAGCACTCACCAACTACAACTCACATGATTGTCATGTTATGCTGACTACTTTCCTCCCTATTGCAATAAGGGCTATAAATCCAGTATTCTTAAAGATGGCAGTCACACGGTTGTGCTACTTTTTCAACAAGATCACAGAAAAGGTAATTGACCGTGATGAGTTAGAATCCCTTCAGGAATTCGCAGTGGAAACAGTGTCACAGTTTGAGATGTGTTCCCCCCATCATTCTTTGATATCATGGTGCACCTTGTGGTGCACTTGGTTCCACAAATACAGGCACTGGGTCCCATGTACCTACATGAAATGTGGACTTACGAGCGTTTTATGTCAATACTAAATGGCTATGTATCAACTCGTGCTCGTCCCGAGGCGTCCATGATAGAGGGGTATTGTACCGAAGAGGCGATTGAGTCCGGAGGACCATTCTGCAATAATGTCCTAAAAGACTAGGTTGCAATAGGTTTGCCTCCGTCAAGACATGAGGGTAGGCTACATGGATGTGGGAGGATTGGACGAAAATCATTCATCCCACCAGATTACAATACAGTACTTGAGGCACATCACAGCATCTTACATCAGCTCTCGATAATGGAGCATTTGATTGAACAACACATGGATGAGCTTCGAGAACATAATCCTAGGCAAACAAAGGATTGGGTAA
>NW_018396677.1:0-6382 GCF_000003195.3 Sorghum bicolor | reverse complement strand
CCATGCAAACCGTGCACCTATCTTGGATCAAGATTAGCACTATCTCCAAATAGACCAAACCGAGCATCCACTTGAGCCCCTTCACCTAGGTGTACCAACAAGTGCATACAAAATGGATTCTTAGACTATGGTGCATTAGGTGCAAACTGTGCACCTATCTTGCACCGAAACTAACAATATCTCCAAATGGACCAAAGCGAGATACCAAATGACACACGTCATCAAGGAGTTCCATCGGGTGCATCCAAATTGATTTCCAAGCATATGGTATGTTCCATGCAAACCATGCACCTACCTTGCATAAGGATTAGCACTATCTCCAAACTGACCAAACCATGCTTCCATTTGAGCCTCTTCACCCAGGAGTACCAAATAGTGCGTCCAAAATGGTTTCTTAGACTATGGTGCATTAGGCGCAAACTATGCACCTATCTTGCACTAAAACTTACAATGTCTACAAATGGTCCGAAGCAGGATTCCATATGACACACGTGATCTAGGAGTTCCATTGGCTGCGTCCAAATTGATTTCTAAGCATATGGTATGTTCTTTGCAAATCATGCACCTATCTTGCATCAATATTAGCACTATCTCCAAATAGATCAAACTGAGCTTCCACTTGAGCCTCTTCACCGAAGTACCAATAGGTGCTTCCAAAATGGTTTCTTAGACTATGGTACATTAGGCGCAAACCATGCACATAAATTGCACCGAAACTAACACTGTTTCTAAACAGACCAAAGCGAGATTCCATATGACACACATCATCAAGGAGTTCCATCGGGTGCATCCAAATTGATTTCCAAGCATATGGTATGTTCCATGCAAACCGTGCACCTATCTTGCATCAAGATTAGCACTATCTTCAAATAGATCGAACCGAGCATCCACTTGAGCCCCTTCACCTAGGAGTACCAACAAGTGCATCCAAAATGGTTTCTTAGACTATGGTGCATTAGGTGCAAACTGTGCACCTATCTTGCACCAAAACTATCATTGTCTCCAAACAGAGCGAAGCGAGATTCCATGTGACACACGTCATCTAGGAGTTCCATTGGGTGCGTCTAATTTGATTTCTTAACATATGGTACATGCCATGCAAACTGTGCAACTATATTGCATCAAGATTAGCACTTTATCCGAATAGACCAAATCGAGCCTCCACTTGAGCCTCTTCAACTACGGGTACTATCGGGTGTGTCTAAAATGGTTTCTTAGCCTACGGTGCATTAGGCGTAAACCATGCACATATCTTCTACCAAAACTAACACTGTCTCTAAATGAACCGAAGTAAGATTCCTTATGACACACGTCATCTAGGAGTTCCATCATGTGCGTCTAGATTGATTTCCATGTATTTGGTATGTTCCATGCAAACCGTGCACCTATCTTGCATCAAGATTTGCACTATCTCCAAACAGACCGAACCGAGCATCCACTTGAGCCCCTTCATCTAGGAGTACCAACAAGTGCATCCAAAATGGTTTCTTAGACTATGGTGCATTCGGTGCAAACTGTGCACCTATCTTGCAACGAAACTAACAATGTCTCCAAATGGACCGAAGCGAGATTCCAAATGACACACGTCATCAAGGAGTTCCATCGGGTGAATCCAAATTGATTTTCCAAGCAAATGGTATGTTCCATGCAAACCATGCACCTACCTTGCATAAGGATTAGCACTATCTCCAAACTGACCGAACCAAGCTTCCACTTGAGCCTCTTCACCCAGGAGTACCAAATAGTGCATCTAAAATGGTTTCTTAGACTATGGTGCATTAGGCGCAAACTGTGCACCTATCTTGCACTAAAACTTACAATGTCTACAAACGGACCGAAGCAAGATTCCATATGACACACGTCGTCTAGGAGTTCCATTGGGTGCGTCCAAATTGATTTCTAAGAATATGGTATGTTCCTTGGAAATTATACACCTATGTTGCATCAAGATTAGCACTGTTGGTGCAAAAGTTGATCTGCAAACACAAAGGGCTAATACCCGATTCAAACGTTAAGGCGTGACAACCGATTTGACCTTACTCGAATACTTTGGTCCCAACAACAGCGATGCGCCCAGATGTGACGGCCAAGAGGTATTCACACGGAACTCGAGAATACGCCGAGCTTAAGTCGACGAACTCCTAAGAACTCGTAATAAAAAGGAAAATATGATGAAGTCGTCGAAAAAGTAGATGCTGGAATATGAGTAAAAACTTGTGTTTGATTGATTGATAGATGTCTCATTACAAGGCCCCAGGGTCTACATTTATACCCTGCTCAAAGAGCTACAATCAGACACGACTAGGACTCGAATTCCAAATTAAACGAAATCCGTATACAAAACGAATTTAAATATCTATGAAAAATATAAAACTATCCTCCCGAAACAGACCTGGACACCACCACAAGTCAATTGGCAACCTTCACGTTCTCCTTCCGAGTCATCGGTAGACTTCTTATCACAGCCATCGGTAAAGACTAACACTGACCATCGGCACGAGCGCGTCACCACTTCTAAACTTAGTCACATTCGGCTGTCTCTTCATCGGCAACCGCCCTCATCGGCAACTCCCCTGCAGGCTAGTTAATGTTACTCCATCTGCCGATCTATACTTTACCGATCCCCTAGGTACGTGTCTAAAAACGGTGTCAACACATGCCCCCCAATTTCGGAGTATAAAATCATTAATGCTCCAAAATTCTCTGCAGTAATGATGCCTTTCCGCAATTAATTCTTCCAGTTTGGTAACCGACTGTTTAAATCTGAACAACCTAGTCCCGATTTTCCTGCAGGTTCCTCGAATTCCTCAACCTTCCGAACCGGATCTCTCCGCTTATGCGCCCATCGGCAATATTACCGTTAGAGGGAACTACCGATGGACCGACCAAGAAATCCCGCACAGTGAAATATCTCCAGATCATGACCGCTTCCTGTCAAATCACCTGCGCAATCCCTTGATTATCATGCGAACAGTTACCATATCCACCAGAGTACCCTCGGATTTCACGGATACGGCGAAGAGATAAGTCAAATTTGCCCTTGCCCGTTTTGTCCTATAAATACTCCCTTCTCGGGTACTCCTTCTCCATCGCATCATTCTACAGCCCCAACTCTGCTTTTCTAGCGGCGGCGCTGTTCGAGAACCCCAAGAACTCCAGCAAGAACTTCCCCCCAAGTTTTTCAATCTTCTTCGTGGGGCAATGGCCGTCAACTTCGTCGTCCCTGAGGTTAGCTTACCTTCCTCCTTTTTTTGTATTCTTGTCGTACCTTTATTCATTCGTAATTCCTTTTACTGAATATTCCCTTTTCTTCTTGTTTTTCTTTTATCCTTAAATCCTTTAGAATTTGGCCGACAAGATCGTAATCCCTACCGATCAACCCCATCTCCAATGCCTTGGTCCACTAGGAAACTTGGATCCCACCGATCTTATAAATGCAGAGACAAACAGAATCCCCTTTAGAGCCGAGAATTTTTCTCTAGATCTATGGAAAGATGCCTTCCGTTCCAGGCCCAGTCCTACCAAGGGATGGAAGGACTGGTTCCTAAGAGTCAGTAACTCAAATGAGGTCCAATGGGCTGAACGGAAATTAGATCAGTGCATTAGATTGTCTCTTGCCGATATGGAGAGAAATGAATCACTGCTGATCGCCGCTTCATACTTTTGGTCAGACACCCTTAATGCTTTTGTGTTTGGCCATGGCCCCGCTTCTCCTACACTTGCCGATGTGCTTATGCTCACTGGCTTAGATATATCCACTGTCGATACCACCCACCTGTTTGACACCAAACCCAGTGCGAGGGTGGAAACTCATTCTATCGGCGGTTGGTCAGGGTATATTCAGAAGTATCGTAGAACTGGACCTGTCAGTATAAAGGAGCAGACCACCTTCCTGAATATGTGGCTAGATAAGTTTGTATTCTGTGGTCGATCGGCAGGACCAACTTCTGTCTACCTATCGGCAGCAGAAAGATTAGCTAATGGTGGCTGATTTCCCCTCGGCCGATACCTGCTCGGCTCTGCTTATCACCTCCTCCACCAGGTAGCCCAGAAACTACTGCTTGGTCAACCCATCGGCAACTTAGGGGGTCCCTGGTGGTTCATCAATATGTGGCTTAGTCTCCACATGCACAAGCGCCTTGAGTTTGACCTCTTTGCACAGCGCTTCCCCAGGGATATAGCCGAGGACTATGAACTCGATGAAGAAGAATCGGCAACTCGTTCCCCTCTGAACTTTGGTGAAGCCGCTATAGTTTTGCCTGGCACAGGTGGTAATGCAGACCAGTTTAGCCGATTCTTTCAAACTCTGTATGAGGGCCTGACTAGAGAACAACGGGCATGGATGCCTTATGAAGACCCAGATACCAGATTTCCTTTGACTTTTCACCCCTTCAACGATGCTCTTAATAAGGACCATGATGTGATGACAGCAATTATCACCCCAAGAGCCATACCAGTAAACTTCTTTGGTAGTGGGAAAGCCTCCAATCTGACCTATGAGTTTTATAACCCATCAGCACTAGCTCGCCAATTAGCTTTCGGCCAACTGCCGATTGCACTCTGCTACGCCGATGTGATAAAGCCGAGGGAGATCATCACCAGCCATTTGGAATGGATCAGGGTAGCTCAACTTCCACCAAATGCCGATACAGACATTGATCTATCGGCTTGGATTCCAGCTCTCTTCATCACTCAGGCATACAAACAGTGGTGGGAAGAATGGAAAGAACACCTATTCTGTAGATTGGCTCTCACGTACCGTGGCATGATCGACCCCCAATACAAAGTTCTTGATAACACTGTAAGTATTTTAATACCGATGTTTCATTCCCTTCACTATCTTTTTCCATCAGTAATTCACTTTCTCTGTCACATGCAGGTCGATGACACACCACCATTGGTCAGTAGGAGTGGTAAGCCGATTGAGCTCCTTCCATCGGGCCCAATCTCTTTGATCGGTAACAACGCTCCAACCTTGGCTGCTATAATGCATCGGGGTGTGCGTCTCAAGAAAGTTACCACCAAACGGACGAGAACATCCCCATCGGTAGCTGCCTCTACCCTAGCACAAGCCTTCAAGGTAAATTTTCGACTTCTTCTACTTATATCGATTTCATTGTTATACCTATTACACTTGTACTCATAAACTTCTCACTGTTGTATCAGCACACCGGTACATCGGCAAAGACTAGAAGTACGACTGCCGATGCCCCCCAGTCCAGTCAACCGAAGAGAAAAGGTTCCAAGAGTACCAGATTTCAAGCAAAGCGCCAGAGAACAGTAACGCCTTCTCCTCCCCCAGTATCTCCAATTCCAGTATAATCATCCCCTTCTCCTCCAGAAGCCTAGACACAACCAGCACCGTCTCCTCTTTAGCCACAAGAAGAAACCCAAACAGAAGAACTCCAACTAGAAGAACCTCAGCCAGAAGAACCTTAGCCGGAATAAACATCGGCTGACGTGCACGAGCAGACTGCCGACCCAGCAAGCTTAATCGTAGCGTTAGTGGTCTCCTTGATTCAGACTAGTTTTGCACCTCCTCAAGGTAACATACTTCTTTATTTGTTGCCGATGAACCCACTTTTTTCCAATTTGTAATTACCTGTTAATCTTTCAGCTGACATAGTCTCATCGGCGATCCCAGCCGATCAACCTGTGGTTCCATCAGCTTCTACCAGTCAGAGGCGAGAGATAGCTCTGAAGCAAGTAAGTTACCCGATCCTTATTTTATTATTATCAGTACTTGATCATAAAATAACTCATTCTGTCTTCTTTTTTCAGGAACAGGATTCTCCCGACAGCTTGTTCTCCTTCGCCATCGAGATCTCTGAAGATGAAGGCGAGGAAGCAAGTTCTTCTCGAGCAGTTGGTAAAACGACCTAGATTTTTCCAAAAGGGAAAAATCCACAGATTCGAATTATAATGTGATAATTCAAAAATTGAACCATCTCATTATCATATATCAGCTGTTATCATAGTCATACATCGTGAGAAACAAAATTACAACACATTTACTTTACAACTCTTGGTCAACAAGCCTATTACATCGTTTTTCTAGCGAAAACACACACGAGTTTTTATGAGAGTTGATGTAGCGCGTCAGCGGTGAAGGCTCCTCCTTCACGAGTAATCATCAGAGTCGGCGTAGTTTATTAGCGGGCGTAGCCTTCATCTCCGAACCAAACTTGAGTGCAGGAACGAGACCACCTAATCCTTCTATTCTCCGTAGTTATCGTCATAGACCACTTTCAGAACCTGCTAAACAATTTTCAGTATGATTTGTACTGGCCACTGGCTCCCACCCTATGCTTTTGCGTAAGCTTTGTGGTAAGTGGAATGCAAAGGGTAGATCAAGGTGCTGCTGGGTTGCGCCTTGAACATA
>NW_018396676.1:0-6392 GCF_000003195.3 Sorghum bicolor | reverse complement strand
TCAATAAAAAAATTAATTTCTTACTATTTCCCAGTGCTCACAACAATTAATTAAATCAATTTGCCTATTAAGAAAAGTGGAATTTTTAGGGTGTTACAATTCTACCCCCCTTAAGATGAATCTCGTCCTCGAGATTCGGTTGGTGCTTACTCAAACCACTGCGGATATACTTTTCTTAGATCCTCTTCTCTTTTACAAATAGCCTCCTCTTCGGTGCACCACTGGACTTTGTACATCCTGAAAATCCAACTCCTGGTAACCCCTTTCTGTTGTTTCCAAAATTCTTACCAGGTACTCTTGGTATGTGAAATCCGATTTAGCAGTCAGTTCTTATAACAATGTCTGCTCTTACGACATACACAAGTACTTTTTAAGTTGAGACACATGGTAGACATCATACACTCCTCCTGAACTTTCAGGTAGCTCTATTTGGTAAGCCACTTCGTTCCATATTCCCTACATCTTGAAAGGCCCGACATATCTTGGTGCTAACTTTCCTTTCTTATTGAACCTCCACACACTTCTCTTAGGTGACACCTCCAAATACACGTAGTCTCCTACTTAAGATCTAATTCTCTTCTCAGATGTCAACATAACTCTTCTATCGAGACTGTGCCACCCTTAGATTATCTCTGATCACTCTCAATTGTCGTTCTACATCACTTAGAACTTCTAGCCCAAACACTTGTGTTCTCCCTATTTGATTTCAAATCATCTGGGTTCTACACTTACATCCATATACACTTTCAAAAGGCTCCCACTGAAGGCTCTTCTACTAATTGTTGTTTTAAGAAAACTTCACATACGATGACCTCTTTGTACCATACTGCAATACACAAGCTCACAACATATCTCCTAATCTTTTCAATTCCTGTGGTTCCCAAAATGAGTATTAGTAGAGCTCATTTGGCAGTACTAGTGACATCACCCAGTTCAACACTCAACCCTTCAAATTTCAGTGTCATTTGAACTCCTCTAGCACACTCTTTATGCTCTGAGCATTCGCAAAGGCTTTTTCTCCTTCAAGTGATAACATTTTTTTCCAGTCATAACTCTTGATTCACTCAAATCCATTAATGATGTGACCAGCTCAAATCCAATTTCCTAAAGATGCCCTTTAGATACTTACATTCTACGCAGATATCACTCCTACATTCAAGAGGATAGTATCTCCATGACCCACTAGGGATACCTCACATTACATGTCAGTTAATCCAACCAACATAGTCAACTTATGCATAAGCCACCACTTTTCTTGTATGGAGCACATCTAAGGTCTCAATGGAATAGACGAACTCTATTTGCCAATCCTTACAACACCTTCAGTGAACCACTGATAGAATCTTATCATTCCAAGTCAATCTCCTATTCACTCTTATGTCAAGATCACATTGGACCCAGCAAACCTATGATAGCTTCTTGCCATATCTATAAAATTCTAAGTCTCATTCACTTTCCTTCGGTGGTTTCCAGCTCTTGCATCCTTAACTTTCTTAAGTCCATAATTAAAGATGACATCTCCTAGATGAGAACTTCCATCAACTAGAACATACTGGTCATGCTCCCTTTAGCAATGAAGTCTTTTGAGCCTCCATAGAATCAACAGTAGATGTAGCTTATCCACTTCCTAAGTTGTCAAGTGACCAATTTTACTATCTTGAGCCAAAATAGATGATTATAATCTTGAGATATCTCCAGAGACAACTTCTCACTTCATGCTAAATTGAAAGGGCCTTAACCAATAATGTCAAGGTACTACCCCCCTTAAAATGAGATAGGTAGGGGGGCAGTATGGACTAGCTCTTCATATACTGTCTAGATGATTCACATCATATGGTCTTTTAAAATCACTGTACCAAGTCTCATGATCTAGAGTTGGTTTCATCACTACGTTCCAACTATTGGTACCTCTATCAGAGTTGAATTGCTTTGCTCTCACATCCCATGTATAACTTTGTAAACTTTGGTGTCACCTGATTCTCATAAGCACCACTTAAGCTATGAGTACCAGCGATGACCTATATCTCCATCCATATTAGCACACCTCAATGGAACTATTTCTTGCATCAAAAACCAAATTTACCAAACACTTGAGGTCCTTATCGATGATCCAACATTAACCAACACTTCTCCTTGTAACTCCTTTTCCGTTAATCCAATAAGATCTTAGCTTATACCGTTAGAAGCCTTATCAAATTCCCTACAACTTTCATATAGAAGGCTTCCTTAGTTTCTGTCATTAAACCTAGGTAAAACAGCCATACATGATATCCATCCCGACCATGTCTCAGCATCGGTGCAGCAACTTGCAGAAGTCATATCTCGAGTTACTTAGATCATATGAGGACAAGCCTTACATGATTGAAAAGCTTATGAAGTCCTCCACAACTTCTGTATACCTCACTTTTCCAGATTCTGAGGTTAAGTTGGCTGAAAATAGGAACTAACTAGAACTGTCCAGATTTTGAAACTGTGCAGCAACAGAAACTTATAGATGTCATAACTCAAGTTCTATTAATCTGATAAAGTTGCATCTTGCATCGTTGGAGAGCTTATCAAAAGACCTAAAACTTTATTATAGAACCTTTTCCCAATTTCTGGAGTTACATTTATCCAAAACAGTAGGCAACTGAAACTGGTCCTGATTCCTGACAGCTCAACTATACCATCTTGTGATTTTCGTAATTCCCAAACCACAATAGCTATGGGGGTGATTCTTTCGGTCAGAGAAGGATCTTTAAGTCTACTATCACCCAGAAGTTTCACATGATTTTATGGTCCTCCAAGATTAGGGATTTGAACTGAAGAAGATAAGTTGCTCCCAAAAGTCAAGGACAAAGAAACAAGAGAAACTAAAACCCAACTATTTATTTCATTAATCCTTATACGTTAGGCCTGTAAACTAAATGAAGTTGTGGAGAAACCCACAAGATCATTGCACTCATTACAAAAATCCAACTCAAACATAAGCACTAAGATAAACCAACCAATCATTAAAGGTTCACAAAGCACACACATATGACTAAACTCGACTTTTGCCACTAACGTTTATTACAAAGGGGACTTCCTACTTCTTAAACACGGTGTGACTACAGCGGCATCGAGGGTAGCATCTCTTGCGTGGAGTTAAGCGAGGTATGTCCTCCACCTCATTAATCTTAGGTAATCCACCACGACTTCTCCACTCATCAATCTCATCCAGGGCTTCCTCATAGTGTTCCCTTACTTCTGCCAATTCCAGTTGACTATCTTCTAGCTTTTGGGGCATGACTTGGATAGTCAAAGCCATCTCCTTTAGTTGTTCATTCTGCTCCAAGTAGGGGTCAGCCATCACACATTGCAAATTTCCTGGTGGACGACGAGGTAGATACTTTTATTTGTCATTCTTCCTCTCTTCGTAGTGCTTTCCATGATATGCCAGAAGAGCTTGATGGGCAGCATCAGATATGCTAGCATGCTTACTGAAATGGTCACTGAGAGACGAGTGAATGGATTCCACCACGCGTGAACCAGTAAACTAATTCCACCTTGTGATGTGTGCTTCTGTGCTCCAGTGGCTCTCATACTTAGGATGGGTCCACTTAGTGCACTTATATTCCACCTTGGCTTGCTGTTCAGGATAGTGGTCTTGTAGTATACACACAAGCCGAGGGTGAAAGAAATCTTCGCCACTAAAGGATGTGGTAAAGTACTCCTTCCGCCAACAAGTATGTCTTGATGGGACAGGGCGAGCTTCTTCATACTCTGGTTCCGATAATCCATAGATTCCCCGAGTCAAGCATGGTCTTCCAGAGTTGTTGCGAGCAAACTTTTCGTTACGAACCATCTATGGACTTAGACCAAGAGAGAGTTAGAATGGAAGCAATACTTTCATAATAGAATTAGATGATAGAAGCATAAGAATTTTAGCAAATAGCAAGGATGAGATAGTAAGCATGAATGTAGTGAAGCAAAGATGACTAAAACGACCATTACTAACTACGCTTGCGTCCTACAGTCAGCATTGCTTTGATACCACTTTGTAGCACCTAGTTTTAAGAACAAAACTAGATACACACCATATGTGAGCCCAGGAAGTCAAATCTCACATATAGCCACAAATAGGGGTAATATCAAAAGACAATGCTTATATATAACGAACTTAGTATAAAAGATATAACCTTAGATGGCAAACAGCGGAAAGACACTCCGTTCTTCAGGCGAAAGCTCCAAATCCACAGGGACAACTGACTGGTTGAGCACAAGCCTAAACTCTTCTCCAAACTAGCAATCTGGTACCCATCTGGGATTTTTATCCAAATAAAATGTAAAGGCAAGCGTAAGTACATCTCGTACTCAGCAAGAATAACATAGGGTTCATGAGGCTCAAAGGCTAGACACTGGTTGAACTGCATGTAGCTTTTAGTTGTCACAATTTTAGCATATGAGTAGCATCAAGTTGTCGAGTCCCAAAGCAAACTCATGATCAAGTAAAGTGAATAAAGAATAGCATAAACAACATATTATCAACAATAACTTCAATAATTTGCCATTAGTTATCATTTATTCTGTATTGGTCCAAGGCCGCTCGTGACCGTGAGCACGGCTGATATATCAGTTTTACACTCTGCAGAGGTTGTACACTTTCACTGTGAGTCGTGATTTACCCTTTCGCCCGAGGTCGCGAGTCTCTTAACCCCCTTCCTAGGGAGGCCGGCAGGGTTCACTATGAAGCCTTTCAAAGGTTCGCTAGGTTTCGTTAGTCAGTCCGTGTGACTCACCCGCAGGAATCCACGGTCTGCTATCCCCCATTGGTGCCACAAGGGTAACCACTAACAAGCTAGAAAAGGTCCTCATACTGAGCTAAAGCCAGAGCCATGTAGCCTCATAGTTGTACTGTATGTCCTGGATGGTCAGACACAGATAAGTCCTTATGGAGAAAAACTAGAGCACCATAAGATAGCCCAATGCTCCAGCCCTCTTTTCCAAAGTTGCTGAAAAGTCATCTTTTAATGTTTATTGCATATTCCATTAATCAAATTACAAGATCATGGTTTTAGTGGAGCACTAGCATAAGCTACCCAATGCAAAACCATAGGTGACAAGGTATAAGATCAATACTGGGAAATCCTTATCAAGGAGACACATGCAATATGAATTGGGTGATTAAAGTTATTAGGAAACAAGGATGATCCCATGCTATACTTGCCTTGAAACTCAGATCCTTCTTTTAGTTCCAAACCTTCCACAATCTGCTTCTTGATCACCACGTAAAAGCTCACCGTCTAAACTCAGTCATCACATCAACAGCAATCATCCAGAGGCAATCATACAAAGCAAACAAACCTATAATTAGAACAATACACCAACAATGGAAAATAAAGATGAAAAGTTTATAAAAGAAATCTACATCGCTCTACGATCACACAGGCGTAAAGATCACGAAAATCGGAGCTATAACGAAGAAGTTATGATTTTCCTAAGATTTCCTTTAATAAAATAATAGATTAAAACTAAGTTCAGATTTAGAAAGTTGGAAGCATGTATAACAGAGCTACTAATCTATAGATTACACAAAAACGAATCTAACGAAATTTGAACGGATCAAAACGGAGTTAAAACGAAGAATATATGAATTTTCTAAGATTTTCTTTAGAAAAACAATTAATTAATTTGGGTCACGGAATTAAAAAGTTTCAAACTGAGAAAACAGTGTTACTAACATGTAGATCTTTTGAATACAAAGCCAACGCAATTTGAACGAGTCAAAACGGAATTAAGATGAATATTTTATGAATAAAACAAATCCAATGGCAATTTGGTAATTTGCTGAAAACGTATTTTGAATTCAACCGATCGGAAATACGTGATCCTATTGAGAAAATGTATTTTGAGAAAGGCGCTTGGACTGCGGGTTAAGACTTTAAAAACCAGGGGGCTCTTTTGCAAAAGGCGCGGCCGAAGGGGTATCCTTCATCTGGGGCCGTTGGATCGCGAGTGAATGGCCAAGATTAGATCGGGGGTGGGGGAGGGGAGCTGGCCGGCCGGAGTTGGACGGCCGCGGCGGCGCCATGGCCGGAACTGGTCGGCGTCCACGGTTCGAGCGATTTAGAGCACTAGAAGATAAACCAAGGACACGGGGGCGTAGTGGAGCTCAAGGCGAACTCACCTAGGGCAAAGAGTAGAGCTGAGTTCGACCCGGGAGTGCCCACGACGGCGGAGAGCGGACGGCAGCCCTGCAAAATTGTTCGGCGAGGTTTAGGGAAACACAGAGAGCTCGAAATAGCGAAAGGAGAACTCCGGCGACTTCGTAAACCGGAACCGAAGCTCGGCAAGCTGCTCACGGTGCTTGGGATGCGCTGCAACGGCGGATTGATTGCGATACGGATCTCGGCGGCGATCTTGGCAAAATT
>NW_018396675.1:1407-6606 GCF_000003195.3 Sorghum bicolor | reverse complement strand
TCCAAACCAGATAGAGAAAGGGAGGGGAAGGCGAAGTAGACAGGGAGAATGGCTCGGGTGCGGCGCGGACGTCCTCTTCATCAAGCAGAGACGCGGGGGGGGAGAGGGGGAAGAATCGTGGGCGCGGGGCTTGCGGTTCCACAGAACCGAGAGAGAGAGAGAGGAGCGGTTGGGGAGGAGGGGGAAGGAACTGACAAGCGGGCCCCGCTTGTCGGTGAGAGAGAGGGGAAAGGGGGAGAAAGGCCGGCTGGGCCGCAGCCCAGGAAGCGAAGGGAAAGGCGCGGGGGAGGAGTTGGGCCGAATGGCCGAGCCTAGGGAGAAGAGGGGGAAAGGGAAATTCCATTTTGTGTTTCAAAACAATTTTTCAAACTCATTTTTTCAAATGAAATGGAATTCAAAACACTTTACAAAATTCCACACATCACATAAATAAATGTTGCAGCATGAATGCATCAACATGTTTCTAAACTTATATTAATTTTAATTTCTCAAAAATTATTATTATTATTTTTTTCCTATATTTTATGAGCACAAAATAACAAATTAAATTATTTTAAACCTATTTCCAAAAGAGCAAAATTTAGGGTGTTACAATTCTACCCCCCTTAAAATGAATCTCGTCCTCGAGATTCGAAAGAGGCTTAGATCCTTTGAGAGAAACAGGAAATTATCTTGATAATCCTTTCAACTTCATAACTTGCATACCAAACTTAAACACTTATACCTCAAGGTCACATCTCGTGAACAAAATTTCCATTGAAGAACTATTATTCATAATTGACCAAAGTCTATCTTGACTACTAATTTCTTTTAGCTTACAACTCCAAGAGACATGGAAACTTAATATGCATTTGCTTCATCAGGTAGGAGTGGACCACCATGATACTCAATTCTTTTTCCTAACGGTGCTGTTAAGAGCATTTTGTACTGGGTACCATGGATCACTCCTTTGTGTGCACACAACCATCCATTACCAAGGACCAAGGGAATACCAAGTGACTCCAGCACAATGAGGTTTGCAGTGAAGTTTTCCTTGTTTATGACGAGATTGATATTTGAACACACCTGATTTGTTTGTATTTCTCCCACTGGGGTTTGAACTAACAAAGGCTTCCTCGTTGGGCACTTCACCCTCTCGATTGTCTTTACGAGGTCGGTGGAAATGAAAGAATGCGAAGCACTCGGGTCAAACAGAGCAAAAACTAACACTGAGTCCACTTGAATATATCCACCCACCACTTTGGTAGCTCCAAGAATGTTATGCCTATCCACGTTGCTCAGTCTTCCATTGATATAGTCTCGTTGCACCCTACATCCACGAGCAGGCTTCTTACGGCTTTTCCTTTTTCTCTTTCGCCGTTGTGAATTCTGATTTGATTCACTTCCAACTTGCTCTTGAGTATTATTATTTTGATAGCACTCAGTTTCATCATACTCATAACATTCTTCAAAGGCAGGATCATCATTCTCTTCCCACGTATCAGTAAGAGGCATCATATAGGGCTCCTGATCCATGGGATACTACACTTCCTGTCATCAAGTGACCAACATCAATAACACGAGAAGGAGAGATGATCATAATCATAGAATATCTCAAGAGACATCTCTCACTTCAAGATAAGTTGAAAATGCATCAACCTGTCATATCAAGGTTCTACCCCCCTTAAGAAAGGTCGACCAGGAGGCACAAGGAAGGTAGCTTGCACTTTTTCTTGACAAGTTATCTTGCATTGAGACCCTTTTGACATCCCAAGGAACTTATGTGCAAGGAAGAAACAAACATCCTGATTTTCCTCGCGATATGAAAATCAGCAGCGCAGTAAAATGGACATAACTCTTGTTCTGTTAATCCTATAGAGTTATAGCTTATACCGTTAGAAAGCTTAGAGAATTTGCTACAACCTTTCTATAGAACACTTTTCCAAATTCTATAGTTATATTTGTCCAAAACAGCAGGCAACCAAAACTGGTCCAGATTCTTGACAGGACATCTGTATCGTCTTGTGATTTTTGTAACTTCCAAACCATAATAGCTATGAGGGTGATTCTTGCGGTCAGAGAAAGATATTGAAGTCTACTATCATCCAAAATTTTCTCATGATTTTTAGTATTCCAAGAACAGAGAAATAAACCGATAAAGATGAGATACTTTAGAAATGCAGGATAAGGTAACAAGAGAGAAACCAAAACCCAACTATTTATGTCATTAATCCTTATGCCTTAGACATATAAACTAAATGAAATTGTGAAGAAACTCACAAGATCATTATACTCATTACAAAAATCCAAATCAAACATAAGCATAAAGACAATTCAACCAAGCAGTAAAGGTTCACAAGGCACACAAACTCGACTTTCGCTACTAGCGTTTTTATTACACAAGGGCACAAACTCCTATATCTTAAACTCAGTGTGGCTACTTTCATGATGCATCTATTGATTCCTCTATGGACAAGAGTTTACTTAGTGTCCTTCCTGTCGGTAGTGATAACACTTTTTCTTAGCTGGATCCTTCGTGATATGATTTTCCACTGAGGTGTTGCTCGGTGTGTTATCAGTTTGCTGACTCTGAAGGTTTGTCTCTGGTTGGCTAGCTTTCTTCCTAACTTGGTTGATCCTTCGAGGTTGATACTCTTTATAAGTGATGGTCCATCCATCTATGCATACCTCATGAGCAGTGGGGTTAGCTTGAGAAGTTTCTTCATCTCCAAGGTTTGGATTTTCATGGCCAGAGTTCAAAGCTAAATGTGACAACATAGGATTTGAATGTTGTTCACTTCCCAATGCTGGATCTAGTGATTTTGCCTTCCTCTTCTTATCCTCATTAGTCCCACAATTTGGTTTTACCTTAGCTTCCTTTTTAAATGACCTATTCCGACGACAAGGAAGACCATAATGCCTACAACAATGGCATTGATCATGATATCCTGATGTATTACTACCAGCACCTCCATGGGTTCTTATATTTTTCCAAGCTTCTGCTACTTGTCTCTTCACTGGTCCTGAGATGCACTGTTGAGAGTTCCCAATCTGAGTCATTCCTTCCACTACTTGCTTTCGCATGGCTAGAAGCTTCTCTTTGTCGAATGCTTTTACGAGTGGCATTTCTGAGTCCTTTTGTTCATTCATGCCAAAGGTCTCCTTGTTATGAACCATCTAAATAGACAAGGTGGATGGACTTAGAATAGAGACAAAGTTTTATAATAGAATAGGGTAGAGGTAAGCATAATTTTTAGCAATTATCAAGGTTAAGGTGAAAGCAAGAAGTAAGCAGAGATAGAAGCATCCTAAAACGTCCAGTTCTAACTAGGCTTGCGTCCTACAGTCAGCATTGCTTTGATACCACTTTGTAACACCCGATTTTAAGAACAAAATCAGATATGCACCATATGTGAGTTTTAGAAGAGAAGCCTCACATATAGCTACAAATAAGGGGTAATATCAAAGGACAACGCATAAGTTATATAGCGTAGATAATAAATTAGAAACAACCTTGGGCAGCAAACACGGAAGAGAACTCCAAACTTCGGGTGTTAACCTCACTCTATAGGATCCAACTAACTAGTTGATCACAAGCCCAATACTTCTCCTGAGGTGTGGGGGAGATAGCAAGAGTGAGTCCATGACGAACTCCGCAAGTATAACAACTAGATTGTATAGATCCCACAATCCCATGATCAATGTGACATAAATAATATAGAGCATTAAACAATAATCAATGAGTTTCTTAACACAAGATTCATCACCCTTAATGTAAGAGTTCCCAAGGCCGCTCGTGACCGTGAGCACGGCTAGTATACCAGTTTTTAACACTCTGCAGAGGTTGTACATCTTTACCCATGAGTCATGATTTACCCTTTCGCCTGAGGTGATCAGCCTCATAACCCACTACCAAGGTAGGTCGGCAGGGATCACTATGAAGTCTTTCAAAGGTTCGTCTAACAAGTTAGGGCCGCTTGGTTTCGTTAGTCAGTCCGTGTGATTCTACCACTCGCAGGGAATCCACGGTCTGCTATCCCCCATTTGCGCCACACGGGTAACCTCTAACAAGCTAGAAAAATTACTCATACTTGACTAAAGCCAGAGCCATTATAGCCCTCATGGTTGCACTTTCATCCCGGTTATCACTTACGAATAAATCCTCAAGTTGCTAAAAAGTCATTATTATCATTTGTTGCTTTATATCGATCTAGTCACAAGATCATGGTCATAGAATTAAAACCCAAATGCTATACTTACCTTGATCCAATTGCTCCTGCTGGTCCTGCTGATCTTACTTGCTTCCAAGGCTCTGATCTTGATTACCGAAGTAAAGCTCACCGACTAGACTCGATCATCGATCATCAACACACAACAATCGGAGACAGACATACACGAAGCAAACAATCCTTTAATTAGAACAGTACACCAACAGATCAAAAAAATGAAATAAAATATTTTAAAACAGAACCTACGTTTCGCTACGATCCCATAGATACGAAGATCACGAAAATTGGAGCTAAAACGACCAAATTACGGATTTACGGCGATTTCCTATAGGCATTTAATTAATTAAACCTAACCCTGAAATTAAAAAGTTGCAAACTACAGTAATAGTTGTACTAACATGTAGGGAATTCAATTACGAATCTAACGCAATTTGAACGGGTCAAATCGGAGTTAAAACAAATATTTTATGGCCAAAACAAGTTCAGTGGCAAATCTGTAAATTTCTGAAAGCGTATTTTAATCTAACCGACAGGAAATACGCTTTCTACACGCCAAAGCGTAACCTACCTAATGCGCTAAGAACAGCGGACTAAATCGCGAAAAGAAGAGGGTCTCTTTAACAAAACTACCCCCGAAGGGGTACGGGGCGCTCTCGGCCGCCCGATTAGAAATCAACGGCGCAGATCGAGACTGAGGAAGAGAGAGGGGAGGGCTCGCCGGCCGGCCAGCCGGAGCAGGGCCTCCGCGGCGGCGCCATGGCCGGGAGATCGCCGGAGAAAGAGAAAACGCCCTACGGTGGACCAAACTTCGATCCAAGAGCACGGGAGGCAAGAGGAGCTTACCTCGAACCCAACAATGCCGAGAGCAAGGACTAGGACGGCTCGACGGCGGCAGTCCACGCGGAACGGCGGCGAGGAAGCTCCTATGCACATCAGCGGCAATTAGAGAATGAACCAAAACGAGAAAAATGAGGGGGGAGATGGTTGCCAA
>NW_018396675.1:0-1251 GCF_000003195.3 Sorghum bicolor | reverse complement strand
TCCACAGAACCGAGAGAGAGAGAGAGAAGACCGGTTGGGGAGGAGGGGGAAGGAACTAACAAAGCGGGCCCCGCTTGTCGGTGAGAGAGAGGGGAAAGGGGGAGAAAGGCCGGCTGGACCGCGGCCCAGGAAGCGAAGGGAAAGGCGCGGGGGAGGAGTTGGGCCGAATGGCCGAGCCCAGGGAGAAGAGGGGGAAAGGGAAATTCCATTTTTTTTTTCAAAACAATTTTTCAAACTCATTTTTTCAAATGAAATGGAATTCAAAACACTTTACAAAATTCCACACATCACATAAATAAATGTTGCAGCATGAATGCATCAACATGTTTCTAAACTTATATTAATTTTAATTTCTCAAAAATTATTATTATTATTATTTTTTTCCTATATTTTATGAGCACAAAATAACAAATTAAATTATTTTAAACCTATTTCCAAAAGAGCAAAATTTAGGGTGTTACAATACTTGGTTGAAATTAAATATATTTGAATTTTCGAGAAACGAGAACGATAATTAAAACAAATGGAGGGAGTATGTCGTATGATGGACAAACCATATCATGTTAGGAAGTGTTTTATGCTGAGCTTCGTCATCATGTAAGTAGGGGCTAGATTGTCCGAGACCACGTACATCAAGCCTAGATACGCATCAAAGGATGGTCAAAACAACAAAGTCGATCACAATTAGTAAAAGTTCTACGAAACACCAACCCAAACGTGGTGGAATACAAACACTGCTACATGATCGGGCATTAGCACCGGTTGGGAAGGGCCTGTTGCCACGGTTCTCGAGCCGGTGCTGCCCTTCCGGGACTAAAGGCCCACCCTTTAGTCCCAGTTCGGGGAACCGGGGCTAAAGACCAACCGGTGTTAAAGGGTCCTGCTAGGGCTGCCATGTTGCAGGACCCTTACCAACCGGTGTTAAAGTGTTTTTTTTTATTCACTTCTTCGGTTCTGTTTATTGTTTTTATATAATAATAATAGGTTTTTCAATACATGTTTTTCTGATACAATAATATATTTATATTACATGCATATTAAGCATATATAAATGAAAATTATAGGCTTAGCTTAATAATTAAGCTTTGCCTATAATAAAATAAATAGACCACATCAAAAATTAAATAGATATGTAAAAAGCTTTATATATATATAGTTTTATATGTATAAAATTCGTAACACATATATACATAGAGTTTTTTCTCCCGAATGTCTACAAACGATACAAATGATCATCATGTTGGAATAAGA
>NW_018396674.1:0-6556 GCF_000003195.3 Sorghum bicolor | reverse complement strand
TCGACTTGGTCTCCACAAGGGGCAAAGCTACATTGTCATTAAGGGGGTGTAAATGTACTTCTCAAAATTGTAAAAACAGTTGTTAGATTCAAAATTTCACCATATATACACCTACATAAAAAATATCTATGCACACACAAGCTAAGTACACCTTCCTCTAATTTGTTCTAGCTTCGCCACCACCCTTGTCCTTCACAACTCAAATTGACATCCATCAAGAATGCCAACAACACCGAGAAATCACCACCACCACAACACTATGACTAATTCTTAGTGAGGAAGCAAAATCGTGTTATTACACACAGTACATAACTATAACGAATTTTTACGTATCATCATGCATCATTGATGACGGCAGTCGTGAGTGGAGAATCGACATCACACTGAAAGCGAGATTGAAATACAAGCAGATACACAGTTAATTAGACTTTCTTTCACACTGCATTACTGGTTTGTACAGCAAAACGGAGTCCAGCATGCATTTACGCTTCACTGATCCAACCGACACCATGTCACAAAGATGCAATCAGAAGAAACGAAGTAAGTGCTTGAGGAGTGCTCCTGTTTTCTCTCTCAAAAAAAAGAACAGAAGATTTAAGAAAACTGGCTCATGATTCTCTTACCGCAGAGATATCAGTACACTGGTTTCCTGAGGCAAAAAAATAGTTGGAAACAAAAAGCCACGCACAACATGTAGTGTGCTTGGACTCAAGAATTGCTTTGAATGAGTTTGAGATTGCTAACCACGCTTCCCGCGCAGTCTGGTAATGGCAGCCGCACAATGGCATATGAACCTTGTTAAACCGGTTTTAGAGGCCGAGGTGGTACAAAGGGTAAAGAATAAAATAGTCTCTACGTGTATGCTGATGCTAGGCTACGTGCTTGGAGCCCGGTATATATATCCAATGGGCTGGGCTGGGCTGGTCCGGCACATCCCGATGTCGTGCCATGTCGTGCCGTAGGTCGTCGGGCTGCTACGAGCCGTCGTGTCTAGCGGCCTGTGCCTCTACAGGCTTCATGCCTGGCCTTCGGCCCATGGCACGGCTTATGGACCGTTTTTTTGTCGTGCCGGCCCACGGCTTGTCAAACCAAAAACAGCTCATTTTCATCAATATTTTCACCGAGTGCTGAAACATTTCATTATTTTCACCGATTGTTCATTATTTTTACCAATATAACAATTAACAGCATATATATATATATACAAATCACAACCACACGGCAGTTTATTTTCACCGGACCGCTATCGGGCCGCTACGGGGACCACCATTAGAACGGACCATGCTCGGGCCGTGCCGCGTGCCTAGGAGGCTGCCTAGGCACAGCCTGATCCCTCGGGCCATGCTCGGGCTAGGCCACCGGGCCACGGGCTACATGGCCATATATAGAGTCCAGCTAGTTTAGGAGCCTGCTAAGTCTATTCCGCTTCATGAGCTCCAATTAAAATACTCCCAACGAGCTGGTGAGTTTTGCTTATAATGGGCAAAATTTTATCGGATTTCCCTCAACTATTGGATGAGCTTAATCATAAAATTAGAATTTTAGATTCTTCTAACTCTTGAAACAATATGATTTAGTGGGTTAGAAAGCGATTTTAGCTGACATGGTCCTACGTGGCATCATGTCAGCCACGAACCCCACGAGAGAGGTAACTCAGACTTTCACGATAAATTAAGGAGACGAATTCATAAAACTATCAAAATAGTATAGATTTAAAATTGCTAAAATCTTATTTAATACTAGAAAAATTATTAAAAAATGTTTTAGCCTAGGAAAAATGAAACCATTTCCGTTGTTTTCCTTAAAATCTTGTTGTATTGTTTTCTAAGCTAGGAACAATAATAAACGCATGAAGTTTGGCATCCTCTTCACTTCAGTACATGACATGCTCTATGTATTTATGCTAGATGGATTTTTATGGGTTACAAATAATACTTAATTGGACTAGACTGACTCAGTTTAAACTATGTTGTCACATTGAACACTCATTAAAGAGAGTCAGATTATCTGGCCTATTATAAGTCTCCGATAGTCCGCGAACTATCAAATAATACATATTCATAGGATTACACCACTATCGAATAATACATATTCATAGGATTTACACGATTATATATCCTACTCTGCATCCTTGCACAACTAAATTCGAATTATCTGCATCTGCGTGGATATGAAAAACTCTTCTTTATACCGTCCAAATTCTGAATCGTCCGATCAGAAAATTATCTGTGCCACTTTGATCACTAGCAGGGTGTGCATAACAAAGTGGCATGGTGGGTATTTAAGAATATAGAAGCAATAAGATTCAAAAATAAAAAATCAGGGTGTGCATAACAAATGGCGTGGTGCGTATTTAAGAATATATATCTATATCTATACCTATTTATAAAAAGAGAAAATTTCAGTCTGTCGCCAACCTATCCGCTACTCCCTATGTCCGTTTCCGTCTGGAATCAGTAGAGGAGGAAAAAAAGAATAGAAATTTTTCTAGGGTTCCCAATGTAAAATTTCCTATACACATTAGAACATATTAAAATTAAAGAAAGTACAGAGGCTTAAGTGCAAATTTGTCAGCCAATCTATCCACACTCGGCCCGTAGATAGACCGGAAGAGGAGAAAGAATAGAAGTTTTTTTAGGTTCCTAATGCAAAATCTTCTATAAAATTAATAAATATATAGTAATTCATAGAAAAAACTAAAAATTATAAAACAAATTTTGTTCAGCTCCACATATTTAGATCTATATAGTAAACAAAAAAATCATAAATTTTAGTATATTTTTCTGTTGGTAGATGCTTGCCTATGCTTTTTAGTGTAAAACTAAAATTGTAGTTATCTTGCTCCAATTATTATAAAAATTTTATAATAGCCTATTTAATGTGATGCTTGATTTGTGGTAAAAGTTTTAGCATAATTCCTGTATATCTCACTGATTTACTAATTTAACTAAATTTATGCTTGGGGATGCTTACACTACCTTTGCATGATGTGTTGTTATGTTATGTGAACACTTTATAAGTCCATGTGTTTATAATCTACATACATTTAACTGATGTATCTTATTTTATACAAATCCTAATCTAAATAAAAAATAAAGCTACCAACAAACTTCTTATTTTTAATATAATACTAAGGTATATGAAGAGGTAATATTAAAGTAAGAGAAGGTTTGACTAATTTCTATTTTTACTATTAAATAAATATGTCTCCAAGCTACATATTAGTTTAAGTATCAACTATTTAATACCATAGATGTCATGGTTATCAATAAAATAAATTATAGACTTTAAATTTTATAAAAAACATAAACATAAATAGAATGTAACATTATGTCATAACTTTCTATGGCCATTTGATGCTTTCCCCCCGTTGCAACGCACAATAAAAATCAATCTCAAGATATATATATAGACTTCGGCTTACCAATAAAAAGTGTATTGTTAGCTTCTTGTCTTTTCACGAACAATGCACAAATTGACAGAAACTTATACAATCTATATAAAATCAAAATCAAATCTAAAAATTATAATTCAAAAGTTTATTAGGCTCCTTTCAACCAGAGAGTATAAGGTGTCATTGTGCGTGAAATAAAAGCCCTAAAAAGTCTAAGAGCATGTATATAAACTATATATAAACAGTCTGCTTCAAAGTCAGTTGTAAAAGCTTAAAAATTGTCAATTTTAATACAAAGAATAAAACACAAATAAATATAACAAAGTGCTCATTTTCTACAAATGTCTATTTGCTCCCGTAGCAACGCACGGGCATATTTTGCTAGTAGAAGCAATAACATTCAAAATAATAAAATGCAAACGCATGCACATCATGTAGTATGCATGAATAAATTTTGTTTCAAATAATTCGTTGAGTTTGAGATTGCTAACCACATGTTCCACGCGGTCTGTTGGTAGTAGCCGCACATTGGTATATGAACGTTGTTAATCTGATTTTAACAGCCGATGTGGTAAAAAGGGTAAACAAAAAACTACCCTATAGTTCTAGAGTACAATTTGTATGCTTTCCATCAACTCAAACTACTGGGCCTAGGTTATTTCTCTACGGCCCTTTACAAAACGTTAATAAGCGTATGCAATCGTGCCCCGGAAGACGCTAGATGAAATAGAAATATAGAGCTCGCAAAAAAAAATCACGTGATTCCACATTTTCATGGAACAACGTTTTCTAGCTAAAGAATTGACGGCACACTGATCATACTGGCGACAAAAAAAACAATTTGGGTGGCCTTTGGTTTTTAGACGATGTGACAAAAAGTAATACTCCCTTAGATTTTGGGCAGACTCATCCCTTAGGGCCTCCTCAATGGAAGGAAAGAAATCACTAGTGACTTAAGTTTTAGAAACAATAAAAAAAATGTCATCCAAGTGCAGAGCAGAGCGACCTCTAAGGCCATCCGCAATGTAGCTAACTAGGAGAAATTCTATTAACTCTCAATAGCACTTTACAAATAGCTAGCGAGATGACGTATAAAAATAATAAAAAAGTAGCACTCTCATTGGCTATCGAGAAGAGAGATCAAATAGCTAGTGACTCATAAATAACTAATCTAGCATGATCTTCTAGAAATAACTATCTCACAATACTCTCCACAATAGCTAGCGACTTCTTAATAGCTAGCGACTTTCTAAGCTAGCTATTTGTAAATTACTATTGAGCGCCAATAACATTCTTCCTAAAGGTCAAATAGATAGCGATTTGAACACCATTGCGAACGCCCTAAGAGAAATCTTTTTGATAGGCGCGCGTGGGAGCCTAGCTCTTGGTTCCTCGCTAGCGCTATCCTCGATCTTTCTTTCAACCAATAAAAACTATGCTAAAAGCATCTCCAAGAGATTAGCTAAATCATTTTCTAAAGATAAATTTAGCTATTGTTGAAGGAAAATGTTTCTAACAGACTGACTCTTCAAATTTAGTAGCTCTCCATCTCACCTTATTCGCTCTCTACTTTTAGGTAGCCTATCTCACTAGCCATCCTTTTACCGAGTCTGTTGGAGTACTCTAATATTTTTTTTGTCAAATCTATTTTAGAGAGTAGCTAAATCAGTAAATTTAGCTAATGTTTTTGGCTAATGTTTTGGAGATGCTCAAAGCTATCTATTTGGTTACCATTGAGGATGCCCTGAATTCAAGGGACAAAAGCTCCTCCCTCTCTTACATTGTCATCTTTGTTTCCCACGTCCACTCGCTGCCACTGTGCAGTCTCGCTCGTTACTTGCCACCATGTAATCTTGCTTGATGTCCGCTCAATGCTCGCTCGCCATCTCCGCCTAGCTTGTGCCTCCTCGCCGTCTCCTTTTTCTCAAGCAGTGGCCAAGGCGGCGTCCAAGTTCCCGACGATGGTGTCATCCCTCAAAATCAGAGCTCTGTTTCGCTTGTGCTCTCGCTGCTTCGAGCCCAGAGATACGGCGAATAGTGGTGGAGACAGAAACTTATAGCAACCCGTTAGAAACTTTTAGGAGCCCATTTTACAGAAAATGTTTATCTAAGAAAATATACTGTTTTTCTATAATAAAAAGTAAATTTTTCTTTGCACTTTGCCAATGAGCCTGGCGCCCCGCTAGAGCCCAAGTGATTCCATTTTACCCAGATATTTAATAAATGAAATAAAGATTTCAAGTAAAAGTGACCAAAAAAAACGACAAAAACATCTTTCAAATCAATCCATACGTGCTCCAAGTGCGTCTAATACATGAAAAAAGAAAAATCAACAAAACATGTGTCAACAAGTCCATCCATATACGTGCACAAACAAGTACGTTGCCCGGAAAGCAAAAAAAAAAAGTGTTGAAAATGCTAGCGACACAACATATAGTGTGCTCCAATTCATCATGATCATATATAGGGGTTTGATATTGCTAACCACGTGTTCCACACAGTCTATGGGTCTGTTCTGGGCTATATCAGGTACCAAAAAACTCAATCGTAGCTTCCGCAGACGCCGCTACATCAAATGAACATTCAGCGGTTCTGCAGGCGCCCCACCACCGCCTTCCTCACCGGCCATCCCCGGCCAGCGGCTATCTCGCCACCGGCCAGTCGTGCTGCCCACCTTCACATCCCTTTGCCCCTCGACTCCATCCTCTTTCTCGTCCTTGCTCTGCCGTTGCCTAGCACACACGTGACCTCTTTCTTCCCCTCTCCGCTACCACCACGGCCATGGCCGCCTCGACCTATGCTGACCTAGCACCTCCGCTTCTCCTGCCGCCAGAACCTTAATGTCGCCCTCCCGCCTATCTTCTAAACCCGCTGGAGTTGAGGGATAGATAGATAGATAGATAGATAGATAGATAGATAGATAGATAGATAGATAGATAGATAGATAGATAGATAGATAGATAGATAGATAGATAGATAGATAGATAGATAGATAGATAGATAGATAGATAGATAGATAGATAGATAGATAGATAGATAGATAGATAGATAGATAGATAGATAGATAGATAGATAGATAGATAGATAGATAGATAGATAGATAGATAGATAGATAGATAGATAGATAGATAGATAGATAGATAGATAGATAGATAGATAGAT
>NW_018396673.1:0-6677 GCF_000003195.3 Sorghum bicolor | reverse complement strand
ATATATATCATGCATCGATCACGTCAACTTGTATATATATCATAGCTTCTCGATCATGCTGTTGATGGATCCGATCCAAGCTTTTCGATCGATTCTCTCTTGCATTGCAGCGCATGCTGCCGGCCTTTGCGTCGTGCTGCGCCGACCTGGTGAGCAGATGGGAGGGTTTGGTGGCCGCGGCCGACGACGGCGAGCCATGCGAGGTGGACGTCTGGCCGGAGATGCAGAGGCTGACCGGGGACGTCATCTCGCGCGTCGCCTTCGGCAGCAGCTACCTGGAAGGCAGGAGGATCTTCGAGCTCCAGGAGGAGCAGGTGCACCTCGCCATGCTCGTCGCCAACAAGATACACATCCCTGGTTACATGTCAGTTCGCTCTCTAGCTCTGATCAAACCGCATTTTAATCAATTTGCTTGTTAATTGCCACGGAAAATTGATGCAAAATTTTTTTGAAATTTTCTTGCGTGTAGGATGCTGCCTACAAGGGTGAACCGGCGGATGAAGCGGATCGCGGCGGAGATCGAAGGGATCCTGAGAGGGATGATCGCCACGAGGGAGAGCTCGCTGAGAGCAGGCAAGGAGACGAGCGATGACCTTCTTGGCCTGCTGCTGGAGTCCAACATGGAGCGTTCAGGGGCTCCGGCGGCGGCGGCGGCGGCATGTCGACCGACGACATCATTGGGGAGTGCAAGTTGTTCTACTTCGCCGGAATGGGGACCACGGCGGTGCTCCTCACGTGGACCATGGTGGTGCTCGCCATGCACCAGGAGTGGCAGGACCGTGCCAGGGAGGAGGTGCTCCGCGTCTTCGGCGGCGCCTGCAGATCAGTGCCGGACTACGACGGCCTCAGCCGCCTCAAAATCGTAACACCTTCGTCAATTTTTGCATAGCAGGCTCTGAATCTTTGATTCATCTGTGGAATGTGATGGTAATCTTAATCGCGATCGATCGCCATTTCCAGGTGACCATGGTGTTGTACGAGGTGCTGCGGCTCTACATGCCGGTGTCGGCGTTGCACCGGCGGACATACAAGCCCATGGAGCTCGGGGGTGTCAGGTACCCGGCGGGCGTGATACTGACGCTGCCGCTGCTGAGCATCCACCACGACAAGGACGTTTGGGGGCCTGACGCCGACGAGTTCAGGCCGGACAGGTTCGCGGAGGGAATCGCCAGGGCGGCGTCGTCCGGCGGGGACGCGCCGCCGGCGTTCTTCCCGTTCGGCTGGGGACCTCGGAGCTGCATCGGCCAGACCTTCGCGCTGCTGGAGGCCAAGATAGGGCTCGCCATGATCCTGGGGAAGTTCGCGTTCGAGCTCTCTCCGTCGTACGCGCACGCGCCGGTCCACGTCGCCTTGGTCCAGCCAGAGCACGGCGCGCAGGTCAAGCTCAGGAAGCTCCCATGAGCTGCCTGTTGATCAAGCTCAAGCTTCAGGCTAAGCCATGGTCTATTCTGCTAGTTTTTTCTCAGTTGCGTCATCGTGCGTGAGCCCATGTATGTTGTGTCTGTGTGGCATGCTTCTCTCGCGAACTGTACTCATGAAGGCCGTAGAACCCCGGTGAAAGGCTGACAATGCTTCTATATATGTGCACTTGCGGCGCGATCACATAAATTTAGCTGTAAACTTATTCGGTCCTAAAATGTGACCATGGTATTCGTGCCGGTTAAACTTCCATAAGATTGACTAAATTTGTAGAAATTATTTAATAACAACATTTGTGAGGGATATTTTCTAGGATGAGGATGCCGAAGTGATCCTTGCCTTGCCGGTCCATAGGTAGAGAGCTAATACCCTAGCCTGGCATTTCGATAAGCAGCTTACATCTCAAAGTAGAAACGGAGGACAAGGTGGCAGCACTAACGATAGGAAAGGTGTTTGGAAAGAAATCTGGAAATTGAAATGTCCAAATAAAATCAAACACTTTTTGTGGCAGTTTACTCATAACAGCCAACCATTAAGGTACAATTTATCTCGACGGGGGATGCTGATTGACACAAGATGCCCGATGTGTGGGCAAATGACTGAAGATGGAGGTCTCCTCTTTTTCAAATGCAAGTTGGTAAAGCAAATATGGCGAATTCTGAATTTGGAAAATGAACATGAAACACTAGCTGCTATCCCTGACACTTGCGGTGTTGTGGAATGGATTCTAAAACAGTGAGAACCAAAGAGAGACTTTATGGTTATTACTCTCAGTATCTGAGAGGAGGGGCGTCGGAGGCCAGCCGCAGTGATAGGCCGTTGCATTGAGTTATGTACGTATGAGAATGTGCAGCAAGTCACTAGTGGCCTGGGCCGGACGGAGCAACGCAGACAGAGGTGGGTAAGACCACCAGAAGATGTGCTGAAGATCAATTGTGATGGATCTTTCCACCCAACTGAAAAAGTCGGTAGCTGGGGCTTTCTGATTCGAGACAAAGATGGTGATGTGGTAATGGTGGGAAGAGCCAAGATCAACAACCTGTTGAATGCCTTCCAAGCTGAGCTAGTCGCCTGTCTATAGGGGATGCAAACTGCTATTGATCTGGGCATTGGACATATCATCCTGGAAACTGATGCACATGAAAAAAGTGAGAGCTCTGAATTCAAAAAGCATATGATAGTTCTGCTGTTGGCCACCTAGTCGAGGAGATAAAGTTCCTTTCAAGCTCAAATGTTATGAGTTTTGAGTGTGTTCATGTGGATAGATCATGTAAGGCCAATTTTATTGTAGGACACTAGAAAAAAACTATAATTGGCTACTGCACACCGCAAACTGCGAAATATGCTAGGTACCATTATAAATTTGTGGTTCTTTGCCGAGACACACCATGCTGATTATTTTATTAATTTCTCAGATTGTAGGAGAGAGAAAGTTGGTGAATTGTTTTCTTTGTCCCCGTCTTCAACCTCCAACACTTTGCCGATATTTTCCATAGCATGGAGGTGAGAATCACGTCAAGAAGCATCACACCACTTTCCATCTCTCTTGTTTGCTCTGTTCAGCCAAAGGAGGCGTCGTTGTTGTGCATGTAGCAAGCCACCGTAGCTATTTTTCCACTGGCAAGAACCACATGGAGAACCAATGGTGTAGGCGGGCGGGTGGTTGGAGGAGGAAATGGATGAATTGGCGGCAGCAGTGTGTTATGGCAATTGGCGGCAGCAGTGTGTTACGGCAAATATCAGCAAAGGGCTGGAGGTTGAAGACAAGGGCAAAGAAGACATTTCACCAACCTTCTCTCCTAAAATCAGAAAAATTAATAAAATAATTGACGCGGTGTGTCTCGATAAAGAACTAAAATGCACTGTGTAGTGGCCAATTATAGCTTTTTCTAGTGCCCTACGGCAAAATTGGCCATCATGTAATGAGGCCACTCACGAGCTACTTTTTTTTTTTGACAAAAAAAAGATTGGAGGAGGAAATGGATGAATTGGCGGCAGCAGTGTGTTATGGCAAATATCAGCAAAGGGCTGGAGGTTGAAGACAAGGGCAAAGAAGACATTTCACCAACCTGATCTCTCTCATAAAATCTGAAAAAATAATAAAATAATCAGCGCGGTGTGTTGTGTAGTGGCCAATTACAGTGCCTTACGGCAAAATTGGCCATCATGTAATGAGGCCACTCTCGAGCTGCCTAAATTGGGTTATCTCCTGAGGGTGAGGAGATCCTTTTCTTCTCTATACCTGATGACATTTGTGTAATCGTCGATAACGATTTGTTAGAGCATCTCCAACAGTTATGCAATTGGACTTTGCATTTTTGAAATTTGCTAAAAATCTTAAAAATTGCTCTCCAACAGTTTTGCATTTGACTTATGCATTTTGGCAAACTTGGCATTTGATGGACCAAACTTGGTATTTTTGCATAGGCACAATGGCTTGACAATTTTGATATCCCGAGAATCTTGAACTCCTTGTCGTATCCGTACTCCCCATGTCGCGATAGTTTCTCACGAGACGTGTCCTCCCCGTGCGCGACTCTTTTCTTTCCCCCGCGCGCCGCCTTCTTTCATCGCGCGGGCGAACACGGACGAACCTGGGACTGTTGCCTCGATCGATGAACACGGCCGCGCGACGCGCGAGAGAATTGGCGGCGACGGGCGAAGGAATTGTGCACGAAAAAGAAAACGCCCGCGCGATGCGCGAGAGAATTTCCTGCGAAGATGAAAGATTCCCGGACAAAAATAGTTGGGTCTTTGGTAAATGGCAAGTCAAAAATGCCAAACACTTGGAGATGAACTTATTTTTTCTTTGGCAAAACGTTTAGGGACTTGGCAAACTCCAACAAATGACAAATTTCAATTGCATAACTGTTGAAGATGCTCTTAGGTAATGATTAATGAATTTGCCTAGTATAAAAAAAGCAAGTTTATTAGGACAGATTAGTACTAAAGAGAAAGGAACATACTACCCTTCATAAAGTGGAGTAGTTGCACACGGATCAATGATTGTTCCTGTAACAAATTAATTATATTACTCCTTCTATCCCAAATTATAAGTCATTTCAAAAATTTTAGAAAGTCAAAGCATCTTAAGTTTGACTAAAATTATAAAAAAAATTATAAAATTTTGTAACATCAAATAGATATACTACGAAAATATAATTAATGAAGAACCTAATAATACTTAATTGATATCATAAATGTTATTATCCTACCATACAAATTTGGTTAAATTTGGGATGTTTTGATTCTCCAAGATTCTTGGAGTGACTTACAATTTGGGATGGAGGAAGTATTTACTACACATCCAACTGCAAAAACTCAACACTGAATTGAGAGATAGGAGGGTGCAGTAAATACGAGGAGATTTCAAAGAAAATAAATGGGTTGACGGACTGTTCAGCCTCATAGAGATTGATCTATTTGTAGATAAATTCTTGAGCTACAAATTTATGTATTCAGAGATAGAAAGAGTATTATATATGACCATTTGATAATACAAATCTAAACATGTCAAGGTTATATTATAATAGTTAAAATGTTATTGACTAAATTATTATAAAAATGTAAAGTTTGAATCTTAACATACATGTGCGCCATATAATCTGAATCAGAGGGTGTATCACGTTATAAATCCACAGATGAAGAGTATCAAATTTGAGAATGCTTGTTCCTGGACTTCTAGATACGATTTCTAAAAGATGCACTACTTCCAAATGTATGCAAGAGAATTGCGTAGGACATCACACGTTTTCAGAATCTCCGAGGGTATCATCCATTCACCGCTGGTCCAACGGTCCACGGGCGTAGTAGTGACTAGTGAGTCCCTTTCCCCTTGTCGGCCTCGAATTGTATCGGTGGTGGTGAATTCGTGGAGGCAGACATAGGCCTCGTCGGCGGCTGGTCTTCAATTCTACTCATGCTGGTGTATAATATTAGAAACAACTCATAGGGTTTTTTAATATCTATATAAAAAATACTCTCGAGCAGCCTAATTAGATTTGTGAATATATAGCTATCATCCATTCTAGATTTCTTGTTGGGAGAAGATAAAGTACAAGACTGGTTTTCTATAGTCCGTACAAGATATAGACAAGCTATTGGTTGATGAAAAGATATATAAAAGGTTTTTTATTTTGATGGTTTCTAAATGATAATTTAAAGAGTAACTTTCTGGGAGACACTTATAGATACTCACTCTCTCCATCTTAAAATAGAATAATATTTTTTTGCTTTATAGATAAAAAAGAGTTTTTTTATAACCCACTTGTTTTATTTTAACAAATTCTATATGAAGATGTCCACTGAAGAGAAAATAGATCTGATTCTCTTAGCCTTGAACTTTGGAAATAAAAAAGAATTTTCTCATTTTTTAACATTAAGAAAAAAGAATACTTTTCTACTAAATTCATTCATTTCTTTTTTGAAATGTCTTTTTTCTGTAATTTTATGACTTAGTTTAGTGCGAGATGCCTACATTCTTTGTCTGAACACTAAACGAAGCGCAGAGTTAAAATTACAAAAAAAAAACAGACTACATATCTTGTTTTTAGAAGTCATATAAACACTTATGTCCTTAAATAAATATCATTAACTATAAAACATATTTTCATAATAAATCTATTTGGAGCCATAAAACTTTATTAATATTCTTTTATAAAATTAAAGAGGTTTGGCTCAATCTAAATCTACAGTGATATATTTCTCGAAAAAATGTATATTTTCTAGACGGAGCTGGTAGTATATATATATATATTTTTTTGAAAAAATGGAGCTGGTAGTATATATGACCTGCAAGTGTGACATACAGATCAAAGACGCTTTTTTCCCCTTGAGAGCATGTGCTCTTAGCATAGATCATTTGATTTACATTAAGAAGCGTGTGTGCATACATCTTAGTATAGATTTACATTAAGAAATATGCACGTACATGTTTCAATGTAAATCTAATGATCAATGTTCTAAAACACACATGTTCTTGAGGGCACATTTTACTTTCCCCGTACAGTTCATGCTCATGCCGCTCTGCTTTTATTCTGTCCCTTTCTCACGGAGCAAAGATTAGTCGTCACGCGCCAGCAGGAAGACTACACGCCCTCCTCTGCCTCTATAAGACGGCGGCGATGGCGAGCAGCTCTTGGCGTTCGATCTCCCCTTCCGCCGCACAGCAGTCCAGAGAGTGACGAGCCTAGTTTTCTTCGGAGCCGAGCCATGGCGACGAGCGTGCCAGTGGGATTGCTCGGCGAGGCTCCATCCCC
>NW_018396672.1:0-6689 GCF_000003195.3 Sorghum bicolor | reverse complement strand
GTGGCTTCTGATACTACTGCTGGGTATTTTGGTGTGAAATGCTAGCTATCATCGTATAGTAGATACTCCTTCCATTCCAAATTGTAAGTCATTCCAAGAATCTTGGAGAGTCAAAGCATTTTCACGTTTGACCAAAATTATAGAGAAAAATACTAAGATTTGTAACGTAAAATGAGTATACTATGAAAATATAATTAAGAAAGAATCTAATGATACTTAGTTAGTACCATAATAATAATTATTTTATAATATAAATTTGGTCAAACATAGAAAAATTTGACTCTCTAAGATTCTTGGAATGACTTACAATTTGAAATGGAGGGAGTAATAGATAATCAGCCTGATTATAAAGAACTCAGAAGTTTCTTTAGTCAAACCTTATTTGTAATTGAGTATGTTGTTATTTTCAGCACTTATTGTTTTTTTTTTCTGTGTGGTTCTTTCAGGTATCCTTTTGAGGCTATTAAGGTTGTTACTTCAGATGGATATGTCGTGTTACTGGAGAGAATTCCAAGGTGAAAATAGTGACTTTGTCATGTTATTTTATTTCCTGATATTTATGGATTAAAACTTGATGCATTACCCTTTTAGGCGTGATTCACGGAAGGTTGTCTTGTTGCAACATGGAATATTGGATTCATCTATGGGGTGAGTGATGACCAATTACTCTATTGGCAATGTTATTGACATTTCACACAAGTTTATGACATTTGCCTCAGTTTTATTTGTTTCTGATTTTTGCTGATATCCTTTGCTAGCAGCTTTATCACCCAAACTTACAGTTTTGCCACTTTGCGAGCATGTGATAGTGATATCATCAACTGTTTCAAAAAATAAAGTTGTATTGATTTGTCTGACTGTATAGACAGTCAGACAATGCAGGACCTCTAACAAATGGCAAGATCGTCTACACTACTAAGCTTAGCTGTTATAGTTGTTTCTTTGTTTGTGGGTACTGATTAGTAAATAGCCAAAAGTATGATGCAGTGCAGTAGATATTTTTGTTGAAATCAGCACATTGATTGATCAAGAGTGTTGTGTAATTATCTACCTGTGTATGAAAATTTTGCCTTCATCTAAAACATCTCTGACCACTATCACCTGGTGAACTTCTGATCTGTGATCAGAGAATGCTGTTTTCTTTGTGTAATTGTTGCTTTTAGTCAATAGTTTTTTTCCTGGTGTGGAAGTGGAATGCTGATATTTAGCAACTGTCCTTAACCAGTTATGCATTTAACTAGAACTTTCTTTGCTCCTCTGTCTAACAAGAGTTCCTTGAAGTTAGACATGGACGTTGTAATCATATAAATTACTTTATATGTTTAGCGTTCTAAAAACTTCTGTTTATAACTGTGCTTGCCTGTCAGTGGTTTCCCTTGGATAATTAGAGCATTTAATGCTGAAAGCACTGTTTATATTTGAATTTTTTAATGCTATATTGAAAATAGAGTCCAAGTACTGATGGACCGCTGAAATGATAAAGTTAATTTGGGGTCATTGAGAAACTTTCAGTTAAAAATGGTTAAGCTTGACTTTAGTTGAAAGCAGTTTATCTTATGTTTACGATATACTCCCTCCATCCCAAATTATAAGTCGTTTGACTTTTTTAACTTTAAGTTTGACCACTCGTCTTATTCAAAAAATTTGTGCAAACGTGTTGTGGACTTGTTTGTGGGTCGCCAGTATAGGCGTCGGTCCAAACAGGGCCTCAGCCCAGGTCGTGGCTAATAGGCCTAGTTGCTGGTTGTTTAGAAAAGGAAGGACAGGGAGGAAATTAGTAGATTGGTTTAGTTATGGAAGTGCACCTGTCTATAAAGGGGCACCTTAGTAGATTGTAATAGGTATTGAAGAAGGAATAAACCTCCCTGTTATCGGGGTGGGGTTTTACCCTTCGACGGTGGCGTCAGGCGATTCAGCCGCCGCCATCGGAGAAGTTCCCACCACCGAGATTCCTCGCTACCCTCTGCGTTCCAATTCTCAGTCTCATCTCTTCCTCCAATCCCCTCTGCGCTCACCTCATCGCCCACGCCGTATCAATTTGGTATCAAAGACCTCTACGAGTGCATCACCAACCATGGCCGGCACTCCCGATCCTGTGGAAGCCAAGCTTGATCGCATCTTGGGTCAGCTCACCACTATCACCAATCGCCTCAATTCCCATGACGCTCGGCTTGCGCGGATTGAATCGGGCAAGCCCGACGCCGGCAAGGGCGAGGCTGGAGGCGACGACGCTACTCATGGCGGCGCAGCCTTCAACCGGACCGACGGGGACGGTTCGCACGAAGACCGCGACACCTACGGTGCGCACGAGACTGATCGCGACCGCGCCTGGGCTGAATTTCGCGAGCGGGCCCTGCGTGACCGGGAGCGCTACGAAGTCCGTCGCGGGCCCGCGCGTTACGAGCCAGCCTTCTACGATCGTGGAGGACGCGACTACGACTCGCGCGGCGCCGCGGATCATCGCGAGTTTCCTTATGGAGATCGGGACTTCGACCGCGGAGGCCGGGAGTTCGACCGCAGAGGCGCAGACCGCGACTTCGACCGCGGGGGCCGCGACTTCGACCATCCAGGCCGCGACTTCCCTCGTCCAGGCCGCATCTTCCCTCGTCCAGGCCGCGACTTTGACTGTGGCCACTGCTTGGATGGCCGCCGCGAACTTCACCGACCCCCCAAGATACCCTTCCCTTCCTTCAATGGGGAGTCTGATCCGTTGACATGGCTTAACAAGTGTGACAATTATTTCTGGGGTCATCTGGTGCCAGAGGATGAGAAGGTGTGGCAGGCGTCCCTGCGTCTGGAAGACACCGCTGCCGAATGGTATTACCAGATGGAGCACGATTTTGGGATGGTCTCTTGGCCGCGCTTCGTGGAGTTCATCAACCTTCGCTTCGGGCCACCCATCCGCTCCAACTCAGTTGGGGAGATCAAGGCTTTGATCCGCACCGGCACCGTGGAGGAGTATTCGCGACGCTTCCTCGCCCTGCTCTCGAGGTGTGATGACCTGTCCACACGAACGGCAATCGATCTTTATACAAGCGGTTTGGGACAGCCCCTGGCTTCCGATGTGGAAATCCAACACCCAGTCAATCTGCAGCAAGCTATGAGCCTAGCACGGAAGTACGAGCAGCGACAAATTGAGGCTTCTACTGTTAACAGTTCAGCAGCACCAAAATCTTCTACACGCCGTGCCACTGCTTCGTCCAGTGCTGCAGGTTCTGGTGGTACTCTGCAAGACAGCAAGCAGGAGGGGACGCGCTCTCTCTTTCGCCGCCTGACACAAGCGGAGATGCAAGAGAAGCGACAGAACGGGCAATGCTACTTCTGTCCGGAGCCTTATTCCAAGGACCACAAGTGCGCCGCCAAGGGAGTCTTCCTCGGAGCTTGCTGAGGGCGAGGATGACCCACTCGGCGACAACGTCACCAATCTAGAGATATCCTTGCACGCTTTAACTGGCCTGGGTTCTGCTAACTCCATGATGCTACAGGTGGTGATTGGTGGTATTCAGCTCAGAGCTTTGGTTGACACGGGCTCCACGCACAGTTTCGTTCATTCTGAGGTGGCTGCTCGTTTGGGATTATCGATCACCAAGCGTGCTGGTCTGTCCGTGATGGTAGCCAACGGTGATCAAGTGTGCAGCCCAGGTGTATGCCTCGCCACGGACGTTCTCATCCAGGACTTACGCTTCTCCATTGACTGCTTTGCTATCGATTTGGGTGGGTTCGATCTCGTCCTTGGTGTCCAGTGACTGCGAACCTTGGGGCCCATTGTTTGGGACTTTGACGCCCTTTTGATGGCCTTTTGGTTTAATGGCCGACATCATCAATGGCGTGGCTTAGGCGGTCGGGGCATGGCTGTCACTGCTGTAACAGGCCCCCACACTATCATGGAAGATTTGCTGCTGTCCTACAAGGACGTCTTCGACGAGCCCCATGGCTTGCCTCCAGTCCGCCGCCAGGACCACCGCATACACTTGTTGCCAGGCTCTCCTCTAGTGCGGTGCGGCCATATCGGTATCCACAACTGCTCAAAGACGAAATCGAGCGCCAGTGCGAGTGCGACAGTATGCTGGCCCAAGGGATCATTCGGGAGTCGACCTCACCTTTTTCCTCCCCGGTGCTCCTGGTTCGCAAGTCAAAGCCGTACGTCATTGGCGCCCATATTTGTGGGGTCGTTCCTTCACAGTCCGTACAGACCATTGGAGTCTCAAGTATATCCTTGATCAGCGCCTTACGACGATTCCGCAGCACACGTGGGTGACTAAGCTCTTTGGTTATGATCTCACAGTGGAGTACCGTCCAGGGAAGCTTAACACAGTGGCGGATGCTCTGTCCCGACGTGACTCCGACATGCCTGCTGTTCGTGCAGTTTCAGCCCCAACTTTCGCACTCTATGATGACCTGCGGGTGGAGCAATTGAGTGATCCACGGGCTCAGGAGTTGCGGGTGCAATTGGCAGCGGGTACAGCACCAACTGGATGGACATTGGTGGACGACATGTTACTGTTCATGGGGCGTCTTTTTGTCCCTGATGCCTCAGTGCTTTGGCCACGTTTGCTGCAGGAGGCGCATGGCAGCCATGAGGGTGCTCAAAAAACTCTTCATCGGTTTCGGGCATCCTTCTACAATGCTCATGCTCATCGCTTGGTCCGAGAATATGTTCGGGGTTGTGCTATTTGTCAAAGGAACAAGACAGAGCATCTACATCCGGCTGGGTTGCTGCAACCTTTGCCCATTCCGGACCATGTTTGGCAAGACATTGCCATGGATTTCGTTGAGGGATTTCCTCGGGTTGGCGGAAAGTCGGTAATTCTTACAGTGGTCGATCGTTTTTCCAAGATGGCTCATTTTATTGCCTTAAGTCATCCATATTCAGCGAGTTTGGTAGCTCGTGCCTTCTTCGACAATATTGTGCGCCTTCACGGGTTTCCTTGTTCCATTGTGAGTGACCGTGACACGGTGTTTACCAGCAATTTTTGGGAAGAACTCTTCAAAATGGCCAATGTCCGGTTACTCCGCAGTTCGGCATTTCATCCACAAACTGATGGACAGTCTGAGGTGACTAACCGCATTATCGTGATGTACTTGCGCTGTTTAGCTGGTGATCGACCGCGTTCTTGGCTCCAGTGGTTACCTTGGGCAGAGTTTTGTTATAATACTTCATTCCAGTCTGCTCTCCGTACCACTCCCTTCGAAGTTGTCTATGGCAGGCCACCACCGCCTCTGTTGTCTTATATTCCTGGTTCCTCTAAAGTGGCGGCAGTGGATCAGCAACTTCGTGATCGAGATGTCTTCTTGGCTGAGATACGCGAAAGGCTGCAGTTAGCTCAGGATGTGATGAAAGATCATCAAGACCAGAAGCGCCGGTCAGTTGAGTTTGCAGTGGGTGATTGGGTCTGGTTGCGCCTCCATCACCGCAATGCTGTGGGCATCACTACTGCTACATCATCTAAGCTTGGGCCTCGCTTCTTTGGACCATATCAAGTGATTGAGCGCATTGGAACAGTGGCTTATCGCCTGCAGCTTCCTCCTAAGGCACGCATTCATGACGTGTTCCATGTTGCTCTCTTGAAGAAATTTGTGGGGGAGCCGCCCGCTGTTTTGGTTCCATTACCTTCAATCCTTCATGGCCGGGTGGTTCCTACTCCAACTGCTGTACTCCGCACTCGGCTCAACCGTGGCAGCTGGCAGGTTTTGGTTCACTGGGCTGGCCGTACTCCTGCTGATGCTACTTGGGAGGCTGTAGAAGATTTCAAAGATCGCTATCCTGAGTTTCAGCTCGCGGACGAGCTGTTTGTCCGGGAGGGGGAAATGTTGTGGACTCGTTTGTGGGTCGCCAGTATAGGCGTCGGCCCAAACAGGGCCTCAGCCCAGGTCGTGGCTAATAGGCCTAGTTGCTGGTTGTTTAGAAAAGGAAGGACAGGGAGGAAATTAGTAGATTGGTTTAGTTATGGAAGTGCACCTGTCTATAAAGGGGCACCTTAGTAGATTGTAATAGGTATTGAAGAAGGAATCAACCTCCCTGTTATCGGGGTGGGTGGGGTTTTACCCTTCGACGGTGGCGTCAGGCGATTCAGCCGCCGCCATCGGAGAAGTTCCCACCGCCGAGATTCCTCGCTACCCTCTGCGTTCCAATTCTCAGTCTCATCTCTTCCTCCAATCCCCTCTGCTCTCACCTCATCGCCCACGCCGTATCAAAACGTAGTTAAATTTAAGTCATTCTTGTAGAACTTTTATTAATAAACCAAGCCACGGCAAAAAAAAAGTTATATTTTGCACAAATTTTTTAATAAAACGAATGGTCAAACTTTGTGTTAAAAAAGTCAAACGTCTTATAATTTGGGATGGATTGAGTACTTCTTGGTATTGTTTGGCCCTCATCTGTTATCTTGTTATATATCTTTTCAGCTGGGTGTCAAATGGTGTTGTTGGCTCACCAGCATTTGCAGCTTATGATCAAGGTCAGTAACAGAAACTGGATGTAATGTACATTTAGTGATGTGAATTAACTGCTCATAGTTCCTTTTTTAATGTAGGTTATGATGTTTTTCTTGGAAATCTTCGTGGCTTGGTCTCAAGGGAGCATATAGATAAAAATATTTCCTCCTACAAGTAAGTTAAGCTCCTGTGTATGTTTGGTTTATCACAAGCGGGAAATGCAGCTAACATGTGAATCAAGTTACTTCGTTCAC
>NW_018396671.1:0-6706 GCF_000003195.3 Sorghum bicolor | reverse complement strand
CTACCAGGATGATCCATGGGTCCTTGCTTCACATGTTACACAGGTTTTCTATATGACCGACCCGCTCAGCATTGTCCCCCCAAAGAAGAAACCTAAGCATGTGGTTATCCCTGGAAAACAACACATTATCAGATTTGATGGCGTTGATGATGTTGAAGCCTACAATAAGTGCGATCAGATGCCACTATTCATAGACTTTATTAACAAGATCGGTGTTGTGGAAAAATACCTACCCAAAGATGTATTGCCATGGGAACGAAAAGGTGTAAAGTGGAAAACTGTTACGGCGGCGGATACTAATAAATAGTCATTTGTATGTGTGTGAGACTTTATTTATGTATCCATGTGAGACTACATTTATGTATGTGTGTGAGACTACATTTATGTATGTGTGTGAGACTACATTTATGTATGTGTGTGAGACTACATTTATGTATGTGTGTGAGACTACATTTCTTAACGCTTTCTCAAATGCAAAAAAATTGAATACAACATAGGTAGATCTCATCAAGTTCTACCTTTGATACACAATACATTTTTGCATTTGGAAAAGTTACAGAAAACTCAGTTCACATGTTTTGAGAACACAAGGCGTGGCTTGGTCAAACCTGGTCAAACGAGTGATTAAATGACCTCAAATGAAAAACTTTTGAATACAAGGTAGATAGAGCTCATCAAGATACACATTTCATACATAGGACATTTTTGCATTTGAGAAAGTGTTTGTAAACTCTAGTCACAAAGTCTTGAATCACACATAGACTTTATGAAACTACATGCGGGACTTGTGGATTTAGAACTGCACTTTCTTAACGCTTTGTCAAATGCAAAAATGTCCTATATATAAAATGTAGATCTTGATGAGTGGAACAAAGTTGCTATTCATGACTTTTGGAGTTGGGGCCGTCTGGGGTCCCGAAAACGTGCGTGTAGCAGTAAAAATTGGAAATTTCAAAATTTGAGTGGTCCAAACCATCTCAGATGAAAAGTTGACCATTACACCAAATGTGCATCTTGGTAAGGGGAACAAACTTTGTATTCATGACTTTTGCATCTGAGACCATCTCGGGTCCGGTCAAAGTGTATTTTGTCAAAAATCCAATGTTTGACTTGGTCAAACTAGGTCAAACTAGGCAACAAAAGACCTCAAATGAAAAAAATTGAATACAACATAGTTAGATCTCATCAAGGTCTACCTTTGATACACAATACATTTTTGTATTTGGAAAAGTTACAGAAAACTCAGTTCACATGTTTTGAAAACACAAGGCGTGGCTTGGTCAAACCTGGTCAAACGAGTGAGTAAATGACCTCAAATGAAAAACTTTTGAATACAAGGTAGATAGAGCTCATCAAGATACACATTTCATACATAGGACATTTTTGCATTTGAGAAAGTGTTTGTAAACTCTAGTCACAAAGTCTTGAATCACACATAGACTTTATGAAACTACATGCGGGACTTGTGGATTTAGAACTGCACTTTCTTAACGCTTTGTCAAATGCAAAAATGTCCTATATATAAAATGTAGATCTTGATGAGTGGAACAAAGTTGCTATTCATGACTTTCGGAGTTGGAGCCGTCTAGGGTCCCGAAAAGGTGCGTGTAGCAGTGAAAATTGGAAATTTCAAAATTTGAGTGGTCCAAACCATCTCAGATGAAAAGTTGACCATTACACCAAATGTTCATCTTGATAAGGGGAACAAACTTTGTATTCATGACTTTTGCATCTGAGACCATCTCGGGTCCGGTCAAAGTGTATTTTGTCAAAAATCCAATGTTTGACTTGGTCAAACTAGGTCAAACTAGGCAACAAAAGACCTCAAATGAAAAAAAATTGAATACAACATAGTTAGATCTCATCAAGGTCTACCTTTGATACACAATACATTTTTGCATTTGGAAAAGTTACAGAAAACTCAGTTGACATGTTTTGAAAACACAAGGCGTGGCTTGGTCAAACCTGGTCAAACGAGTGAGTAAATGACCTCAAATGAAAAACTTTTGAATACAAGGTAGACAGAGCTCATCAGGATACACATTTCATACATATGATATTTTTGCATTTGAGAAAGCGTTTGTAAACTCTAGTCACAAAGTCTTGAATCACACATAGACTTTATGAAACTACATGCGGAACTTGTGGATTTAGAACTGCACTTTCTTAACGCTTTGTTAAATGCAAAAATGTCCTGTATATAAAATGTAGATCTTGATGAGTGGAACAAAGTTTCTATTCATGACTTTCGGAGTTGGGGCCGTCTAGGGTCTCGAAAACGTGCGTGTAGTAGTGAAAATTGGAAATTTCAAAATTTGAGTGGTCCAAACCATCTCAGATGAAAAGTTGACCATTACACCAAATGTGCATCTTGGTAAGGGGAACAAACTTTGTATTCATGACTTTTGCATCTGAGACCATCTCGGGTCCGGTCAAAGTGTATTTTGTCAAAAATCCAATGTTCGACTTGGTCAAACTAGGTCAAACTAGGCAACAAAAGACCTCAAATGAAAAAAAATTGAATACAACATAGTTAGATCTCATCAAGGTCTACCTTTGATACACAATACATTTTTGCATTTGGAAAAGTTACAGAAAACTCAGTTCACATGTTTTGAAAACACAAGGCGTGACTTGGTCAAACCTGGTCAAACGAGTTAGTAAATGACCTCAAATGAAAAACTTTTGAATACAAGGTAGATAGAGCTCATCAAGATACACATTTCATACATAGGACATTTTTGCATTTGAGAAAGCGTTTGTAAACTCTAGTCACAAAGTCTTGAATCACACATAGACTTTATGAAACTACGTACGGGACTTGTGGATTTAGAACTGCACTTTCTTAACGCTTTGTCAAATGCAAAAATGTCCTATATATCAAATGTAGATCTTGATGAGTGGAACAAAGTTTCTATTCATGACTTTCGGAGTTGGAGCCGTCTAGGGTCCCGAAAAGGTGCGTGTAGCAGTGAAAATTGGAAATTTCAAAATTTGAGTGGTCCAAACCATCTCAGATGAAAAGTTGACCATTACACCAAATGTTCATCTTGATAAGGGGAACAAACTTTGTATTCATGACTTTTGCATCTGAGACCATCTCGGGTCCGGTCAAAGTGTATTTTGTCAAAAATCCAATGTTTGACTTGGTCAAACTAGGTCAAACTAGGCAACAAAAGACCTCAAATGAAAAAAAATTGAATACAACATAGTTAGATCTCATCAAGGTCTACCTTTGATACACAATACATTTTTGCATTTGGAAAAGTTACAGAAAACTCAGTTGACATGTTTTGAAAACACAAGGCATGGCTTGGTCAAACCTGGTCAAACGAGTGAGTAAATGACCTCAAATGAAAAACTTTTGAATACAAGGTAGATAGAGCTCATCAGGATACACATTTCATACATATGATATTTTTGCATTTGAGACAGCGTTTGTAAACTCTAGTCACAAAGTCTTGAATCACACATAGACTTTATGAAACTACATGCGGAACTTGTGAATTTAGAACTGCACTTTCTTAACGCTTTGTTAAATGCAAAAATGTCCTGTATATAAAATGTAGATCTTGATGAGTGGAACAAAGTTGCTATTCATGACTTTCGGAGTTGGGGCCGTCTAGGGTCTCGAAAACGTGCGTGTAGTAGTGAAAATTGGAAATTTCAAAATTTGAGTGGTCCAAACCATCTCAGATGAAAAGTTGACCATTACAACAAATGTGCATCTTGGTAAGGGGAACAAACTTTGTATTCATGACTTTTGCATCTGAGACCATCTCGGGTCCGGTCAAAGTGTATTTTGTCAAAAATCCAATGTTTGACTTGGTCAAACTAGGTCAAACTAGGCAACAAAAGACCTCAAATGAAAAAAAATTGAATACAACATAGTTAGATCTCATCAAGGTCTACCTTTGATAGACAATACATTTTTGCATTTGGAAAAGTTACAGAAAACTCAGTTCACATGTTTTGAAAACACAAGGCGTGGCTTGGTCAAACCTGGTCAAACGAGTTAGTAAATGACCTCAAATGAAAAACTTTTGAATACAAGGTAGATAGAGCTCATCAAGATACACATTTCATACATAGGACATTTTTGCATTTGAGAAAGTGTTTGTAAACTCTAGTCACAAAGTCTTGAATCACACATAGACTTTATGAAACTACATGCGGGACTTGTGGATTTAGAACTGCACTTTCTTAACGCTTTGTCAAATGCAAAAATGTCCTATATATAAAATGTAGATCTTGATGAGTGGAACAAAGTTGCTATTCATGACTTTCGGAGTTGGGGCCGTCTAGGGTCCCGAAAACGTGCGTGTAGGAGTGAAAATTGGAAATTTTAAAATTTGAGTGGTCCAAACCATCTGAGATGAAAAGTTGACCATTACACCAAATATGTATCTTGGTAAGGGGAACAAACTTTGTATTCATGACTTTTGCATCTGAGACTATCTCGGGTCCGGTCAAAATGTATTTTGTCAAAAATCCAATGTTTGACTAGGTCAAACTAGGTCAAACTAGGCAACAAAGAATAAACTTTGCATATTAGGTAATAAAGAATAAACTTTGCATATATAAATTAATCATAAAAATATTTAAAATAATTCAAAAATATTACATAAAAACTTGGTAATATCGAGGCACTAAAGAATTTTTAAATTTACACAAATATATTTTGTAATTCCAAAAAAAATTAGTTTAGAATCTTCATAAAAACTTGGAATAGTTTAAAATTATATAATTTAATATAAAAAATACATGGAATATCTTAAAATTATTATTTAAATACATTTTGAACTTTAAGTATATTAGAAAAATGATTTTTACTTTAGAAAAAACCACTGTAAGGGCGGTTCACATCTCAACCGCCCTTACAGTGGGGCTGCCCGATATAAAAGATCAGGCCCGTTCCCAGCGTTAGGTCAGGGCGTTTCACTTTCAGAGTTGTGCGCCGTCAGGCTGGCCGAATCCCCCCGATCCGATCCGCCGCCACCCCGATCTGATCGCTCACCGGAGTTGGGTGCCTGTGCGCTGCTCCTCCCGTCGGCGCCCTTCCTCTAGCCGGCGCTCTCCTTCCTCCAGCAGCTCCCCTCCGGCGCGGCGCACCCTAAACCCTAATCCCGCCGCCGCCACGCCACCACCGGGCTCGCATCCTTCATCCGTGCGTGCTCCCTCCTCCGGCAACCGAGCCCGGTGCTTGAGCTCCTTCGACGAGCGAGCGAGCGCGGCGACCTCCCTTCTTCGCGGCGAGCACGGCGAACCGCGAGCACGGCGAGCCCGGTCGTAACCCTAGCGAGCATGGTGAGCACGGCGACCTCTCCAACCGTGAGCACGACAACCTCCTTCCGGGAGCCCGGCGACCTCCCTTCTTCGCCGCCGCCAGAGGTATGTGCTCTGATCTGCTCTCGGTGTGGCTCTTGTTTTGCTTATGGTCTCTGCTCTCTAGTTAGTCCTAACTCTAGTGACCATTAGTTATTTTCTCACGGTATCTTTGGTTGACTTGGTGATTAGTCCAACCTTAATTTGGCTCTGATCTGCTAATCTCAAATGCAACTGTTTTGCGCTGATCATCAAGTTCAACTATGTACATTGAAGTTACTAATCTTTTTCTTAGTTTCTGAATAAATCTTTTTCTTAGTTTCTGAATAAATATGTACTTGTATCCACCAGAATAAGGACATCATTCTTATGTGTTTATTACATATCTATTTATTTGTCCCTTAAATTTTGAAGCTAGGAAAATAAATTCATTTGTGTGTGTGGGCTTTCTTATTGCCTCAACCTTTGTACAAGTTGTATCTGAACTCACACCACACACACACCTTAATACACTCACACCCCTATTGCTTAAGCTAGACAGGCAAACATCATCTATAATATATCACGTGGTTGACATGCTATTTGCATCAACTGCATACTGAACATATGCGTGGAATTTCTGGTGCTATACATAATATAATTTGATGGGACCATGTACTATTACGACACATGAACCCATGCCTTTGCAGCCGCATCCATGTCCATGGACGTGCCCTGTTAATACTTTTATCTGTATGTTATGGCTTTGAAGCCTTGCATGATGTGAGAATATAATTATTTGCATTATGATACTCGATGTGGTTTGTCATTGGCCATGTATAGTCATTATTATTTTTGATGTAGCAGTCTCATTTGCTGACACTATTAAAGTTGCATTCATAAATTACATATGTTTGAGAATGGTGTATAATCTGTGATTTGGTTGAAAGCATCTGCGGTTAATTTTAATTGCTAATAGCTATCTATTCGTTCTGTCTAATTTCTATCTGAGAGATTTGATGATCTGGATAGTGTTAGGGTTTTTATTAGTGTTTATGTGTATTGTTGATAGACTGTGATTTGATGATCTGGATAGTAGTAGAGATTTGATGCATCATTAACACTGAATTTTTTTAGCTACTTAATGCAATGCTTTTAGTTTAGAATTAGTAGTGTTTGTGTTTGCTCGAGTTTAGAACCGTGAATGCAGCATGCATCATTGCTCTCCAATTGTGTTGATTTGTGGTGGCTTACTGTCTAATCCTACTACTACTGCTTTTCTACTCCAACTGTACTACTACTCTCTACTAATCATACATCATGACAGTTTTATATACTGAGGCATAATTACTGTTGTTTATATAGCAGGCTGCTTATATGCCACTGCTCTCTACTACTATTG
>NW_018396670.1:0-6730 GCF_000003195.3 Sorghum bicolor | reverse complement strand
ACAGACAGAGGCCACAATATACCCAAAACGGTTCAGCCCCTCCGCCCTTTCGGGTAACCTCTAACAAACTAGAAAAGGTCTTCATACTGAGCTAAAGCCAAAGACATTATAGCCCTCATAGTTGCACTGTTGTCCCGGGTGATCACGTACAGATAAATCATCAAGTCGCTAAAAAGTCATTTTATCATTTATTACATAACATTAATCTAGTCACAGGATCATGGTCATAGAAATAAAATCCAAATGCTATACTTGCCTTAAACTTAGATCCTTCTTCTAGTGCAAACCTTCAACGGATTACTTCTTCTTGATTGCCAATTCCTTCTTATCCCCAACGTACTTTCTCATTGACTGGACAAGATCATAGAGCACCACACAAACATCCAAGCATTCATACACGAGCAAACAATAGAAATAAATTAGAACAGTACACCAATCAATAAAAAGGTTTGAAAACTAATCTGCACATTTGCTACGAGCACCAACAAGTGAAAAATACTCTAATGGGAGCTACTGGATTGTAACTACATGCGTATTAACATAGCATTTCTATTTTTTTTTAAAAAAAGAAAACGGACAGAAATCATATCAACGTCATCCCATCCTATGATGTCATCAAGCTTCATAGGTCATCATCAAGCTAGCAATCCGATCAACAAGCAGGAATTGGAAAAACTTACAATACCAGGAGGGCAAAGCAAGACATATTGCATAAAAAGATGATTGTTAATTAATTTTTATGTTGTTTTAAATTTGGACAGCAGTGTGAATAGGGATTAATAAATATCAATATTTAAACTAAGATTTTAGAAAACATACTATATGTCGTTGCGGTATGGTAGACTACATCGATTCACATGTGACGAGAGAATTTGTAGCGGGGCTAAAGCTATTAAGATATGATACGAATAAAATAACGGCGGCGAGTATATATGACTATGGAGAGTAAATGGCAACCTGAGCAACCCCACGGTATATATGAAAGGTACAATTTCCTGATTAAGGATTAATAGAGAATGAAGATTTATTATGCATGAATGACAGGGCATGACATCAGCATAATATTTGATCAATAAAATATTAGACAAGAAGGTGGTGCTGACGTTTCTTTTATTTAATTAAGGAACAATAATGTACGCTGTTGTTAACGAACAGGTTATGAGCAACAAAGATCGTTTAATTTGTAGGATTACTAAGCTGAGGTGATAGAGAAGGTTCCTGCATGTGCTGACCTCGTCTGAGGACGAACAACGACGTCGGGCGGCCAGGCTAAACATGAAGCAGAAAGCGGCAGATGGAGATCAGCAGCATGGCTCTCACGATGATGCATGTCGTCGGAGTGACAACAGTAGTAAGCCGGGTAACAATTACTCCTAGATATACGTTGGACATGTATATCCTTAGATCGACCGCTGCTGAGCCGTTGTGGAATTTCTCAAGCGATACACGATGATGGATGTAGGTTATCCCTTACGGTGACTTTGGTGTGGTTTTTCTATGAAGTTGATATATAAATATAGGGAGAAAAACTCCACACTTCTATATCAATTAGCGATTTGGTACTAATCAATGTTGCATTCTCCACCTTTACTTAATAGGCCTAATTAATTATTAAAGCCCATTAGTAAATAAAAACATAGGCCTTGAGCGTTGGAACAAGAATAAGAGATTTACTATTTTCGAAATTATTTAATTTCATGGATAAAATAATTTCAGAAAAGTCTAGAATTATTACTTAAACTGTAAAAAATATTTCGAAAGCTCTAAAAATTCGGAGAAAATTCTCAGAGACATGAGGAACTCAAATAGAGTATTTGGAGCTCATGATAAGATTATTTGGAGCACAAAAAAAATAGATTATGCTCACAGAAATGTGAGAACAGAAGCTGGAAAAATTTCCGAAAAAAGTTTGTAGAGATTGCTTAATGGACGAGGAACTAAAAGAAGTGATTCGGGTGACAAGGAAAATATTTTAGAAAGCTTCTAATAAAAAGTTGAGCCGAGAAACAAGGAATTTGGTTATAGATAAAGATAAAGACGTACTGGTCAAGGAAGATCGATCTACTAAACGCATTTTAAAAACTTTGCTCACTCAACACATAAAGGAGTAACAAGCCAACATCATATCAAAACATATGCACCAGCATGTATGCATAATAATATTGCTAAGCCTTATGATAAATTTTAATTTAATGAAAAAAATTATTTTATCTATATTTTCATGAGCACAAAAATACAAAATTAAATCTTTTTCACCTATTTCAAAAATTAGTAAATTTTAGGGTGTTACAAATCTACCCCCTTAAAATAAATCTCGTCCTCGAGATTCGGAAAAGGCACGGATTCCAAAAGAGGAACAGAATAACTATCTCAACTTCACAACTTGCACTCCAAGATAAACACTTATGTCTCGCGATCACACTTGTGAACAAAGTTTACACAGAATATCCATTACTCATAATTGATCAAAATCCATCTTGACTACCGGCTTTTGACTCACACAACTCAAAGACACGATAACTTAGCATGGATATGCCTCCTCAGGTAGGAGTGGACCACCCTGATACTCAATTCTTTTCCCTGATGGTGGGGTTAAGAAAATTTTCCACTAGGTAGCATAGATCACTCCTTTGTGTGCACATAACCATCCATTGCCAAGGACCAAAGGAATGTCGAGTGACTCTAGCACAATGTGGTTTACAGTGAAGTTTTCCTTGCCTATGTCAAGACTGATATTTGAGCAAACCTGAGCTGCCTGTATTTCTCCCATTGGGGTTTGAACTAACAAAGGCTTCCTCATTGGGCACTTCACTCACTCGATCATCTTTTCCAAGTCGGTGGAAATGAAAGATTGCGAAGCACATCCGTGATATCAAGGTACTACGCCCCTTAAGACGAGGTTGGTTGGGGGACATTACGGACTAATTCTCCTATCCTTTTTAGACGCTACACATCATATAGTCTTCTAAATTTGTTGTACCGAGTCTCTTGATCCAAGGTTAGTTTCATCACTAAGTTCCAATTATCGGTACCTTTATCATAGTTAAGTTGCTTCACTCTCATATTGTATATAACTTCGTAAAATTTGGTGTCATCTGATCCTCATAAACACAACTCTCAATCCATGTGTATTAGCAATGACATATATCTCCATTAATATTCTCTGAATGGGATGATATCTTGAATCGAAAACCAATTTACCAAGCACTTGTGATCCCTACATATGATCCAACATTAACCAATTCTTCTCCTTGTAACTCCTTTAATTAGGCTACCCCCTTTAAGAAAGGTTAACTAGGGGGCACAAGAAAGGTAGCTTGCATGTTTTCCAGACAAGTTAACTAACATTGAGAACTTCTGACATCCCAAAGAAGTATCTTGAAATTTTCTCGTGATATGAAAACACCGGCGTAGTAAAACAGATATAACTCTTACTCAGTTAATCCCATAGAGTTATAGCTTATACCGTTAGAAATCTTATGAAATTCCCTATAACTTTCATGTAGAAGACCTCCTTAGGTTCTGTATTTAAGCTTCAGTAAAATAACCAAACTTAATATCCATCCTGACAATGTCTCAGCAAAGGTGTAGTAACTTCCAGAAGTTATATCTCAAGCTACTTAACTCATCTGGAGATGATCCTTATATTTTTGAAAAGATTAGGAAATCCTCTACAACTTTCGTATACAATGTTTTCCCAGATTCTAAAGTTAATTTAGCTGAAACTGGGAATTACCAGGTCTATCTAGATTTTGAAACAGAACAGAAACATCCAAGTTTAATTGTCATATCCCAGGTTCTACTTATCCAAATGAGTTCCAGCTTATACTGTTGGAAAACTTAGAAAATTGTCTATAACGTTTCTATAGAACACTTTTCCAAATTCTGTAGTCATATTTGTCTCAAACAGCAAGTACCCGAAACTGGTCCAGATTTCTTGACAGCGCATCTGTTTCATCTTGTGATTTTTGTAACTTCCAAACCATAACAGCTATGAGGGTGATTCTTGCGGTCAGAGAAAGATCTTGAAGTCTAGTTGTTCCCAGAAAAAGTTGACAAACTTTGCACGATCAGAACTTGAGATACACCAGCATTATTGCAGACTGCTCCAGAAATCAGCAAATGATAGAGACAGGATATAACCAAACTCAACTACTTATTTCACTAATCCTTATACCTTAGACCTATAAACTAATGAAATTGTGAAGAAACTCACAAGATCATTACACTCATCACAAAGATCCAAATCAAGCATAAGCATAATAACAAACCAACTAAGCATTAAAGATTCACACTTCACTCAACTTGCGATACTATCGTTCTCTTCATATTAAGGGTAAAGATTCTAAGATTCCATTTCAACTACGTAAGCAGGTGGTAAGAGAAGATTCTAAAAGCTTATCAAATCAAGGAGTGAAGATGAGAACAAGGACCTTTAAAATAAGCAACAAGGTAGAGACAAATAGCAAGGATAGGGATATAGTATGGATGAAAATACCAAGGTTTATAGAGCAAGGATTTTATGACAATTCCAAAACCTTAAGGTGACCAATTTCTAACTAGGCTTGCGTCCTACAGTCAGCATAGCTTTGATACCACTTTGTAATACCCAATTTTAAGGACAAAACCAGATATACACCATATGTGAGTCTTAGGAGTCAAATCTCACATATAGCTACAAATAAGGGGTAATATCAAAAGACAATGCATAAATATATAACGTACTTAGTATAAAAGAGATAACCTTTGATAGCAAACAGCGGATAGACAACTCCAACCTTCGGGTATTAACTTCACTCTATAGGATCCAACTGAGTTGATCACAAACCTAACACTCCTCCTGATTTATGGGGGAAATAGCAAGAGTTAGTCCATGTCGAACTCCACAAGTATAGCAGCTAGATTATATTGATCACACAATCTCATGATCAATGTGACATAAATAATGTAAAGCATTAAATAATAAATAATAAGCATATTTAACACAGAGGAATCATCACCGTTAATGTAGATGTCCCCAAGGCCGCTCCTGACCGTGAGCTCGGCTAGTATACTAGTTTTAACACTCTGCAGAGGTTGTACATCTTTACCCATGAGTCATGATTTACCCTTTCGCCCGAGGTGATCAGCCTCTTAACCCACTACCAAGGAGGGTCGGCAGGGATCACTATGAAGCCTTTCAAAAGTTCGTCTAAGGGCCGCAAGGTTTCCTTCGCACGCAGATATAGAGCCCCCTTTCCGATTGCAGAATGACTCGCAGCCTATACACATACAGACAGAGGCCACACTATACCCAAATCGGTTCAGCCCCTCCGCCCTTTCGGGTAACCTCTAACAAGCTAGAAAAGGTTTTCATACTGAGCTAAAGCCAGAGCCATTATAGCCCTCATGGTTGCACTGTTGTCCCGGGTGATCACGTACAGATAAATCATCAAGTTGCTAAAAAGTCATTTTTATCATTTATTACTTATCATTAATCTAGTCACAGGATCATGGTCACAGAAATAAAATCCAAATGCTATAGTTGCCTTAAACTTAGATCCTTCTTCTAGTCCAAACCTTCAACGGATTACTTCTTCTTGATTGCCAACTCCTTCTGATCACCAACGTACTTTCTCATTGACTGGACAAGATCATAGAGCACCACACAAACATCCAAGCAATCATACACGAGCAAACAATAAAAATAAATTAGAACAGTACACCAATCAATAAAAAGGTTTGAAAACTAATGTACACATTTGCTACGAGCACCAGGAAGTGAAAAATACTCTAATGGGAGCTACTGGATTGTAACTACATGCGTATTAACATAGCATTTCTAATTTTTTAAAAAAAGAAAACGGACAGAAATCATATCCACGTCATCCCATCCTATGATGTCATCAAGCTTCATAGGTCATCATCAAGCTAGCAATCCGATCAACAAGCAGGAATTGGAAAAACTTACAATACCAGGAGGGCAAAGCAAGTCATATTGCATAAAAAGAAGATTGTTAATTAATATCTATGTTGTTTTAAATTTGGACAGCAGTGTGAATAGGGATTAATAAATATCAATATTTGAACTAAAATTTTAGAAAACATGAAAACATACTAAATGTCGTTGCGGTATGGTAGACTACATCGATTCACATGTGACGAGAGAATATGTAGCGAGGCTAAAGCTATTAAGATATGATAGGAATAAAATAACGGGGCGAGCATATATGACTATGGAGAGTAAATGACAACCTGAGCAACCCCACGGTATATATGAAAGGTACAATTTCCAGATTAAGGATTAATAGAGAATGAAGATTTATTATGCATGAAAGACAAGGCATGACATCAGCATAATATTTGATCAATAAAATATTAGACAAGAAGGTGGGGCTGACGTTTCTTTTATTTAATTATGGACAATAATGTACGCTGTTGTTAACGAACAGGTTATGAGCAACAAAGATCGTTTAATTTGTAGGATTGCTAAGCTGAGGTGATAGAGAAGGTTCCTGCATGTGCTCACCTCGTTTGAGGACGAACAACGACGTCGGGCGGCCAGGCCAAACATGAAGCAGAAAGCGGCAGATGGAGATCAGCAGCATGGCTCTCACGATGATGCATGTCGTCGGAGTGACAACAGTAGTAAGCCGGGTAACGATTACTCCTAGATATACGTTGGACCTGTATATCCTCAGATCGACCGCTGCTGAGCCGTTGTGGAATTTCTCAAGCGATACTCGATGAT
>NW_018396669.1:0-6769 GCF_000003195.3 Sorghum bicolor | reverse complement strand
TGAACTTTGTAGTTGATAATTTTTTCATTTGACATCATCTTGTCGTCGAAAACTACGTTTCAATTTCTTAAATTTGAAATTCAAATTTTGCAAATGACCTCGGATGGAAAAACTTTCAATATAAAAGTTGTAGATCTTAAAAAAGTTATGAAACTTTGTAGTTAACAATTTTTCCATTGGAATATATTTAGGGCCTCAAATAATTAATATATGCTTGGTTTGGGATAATATGTGGGGAACTAAACTCTAATATAGAACAAGTGAGTGATATGGAGTGGTAGAGGAGGTTACGCGCAAGAGCAAGGTCTCAGGTTTGAATCCCACTAGCCGTGAAGCACGCGATTTTACGCGAAAAAAAGCGCGACTACAAATGGAGCTCATGAAGCCAACACTTGCCACTCAACCTACATTTGTTTCTCATGTTGGAAGGCATCCGCAGCTCCATTTAAAAAGGCGAACATGTTCGAAGAAAAAATAGGGAAAATGGGAAAATGCCTAAGGTGCCTAGAAAAATCTAAAAACTTGCAGGGTCACATAATTTAGGTGTGTAGTGTTGAGAAAAATGTTTCAATCAATTTTGACAAAGTGGCCATACAGTTGCTTTACAAAGGCACTCATCCCTCACACACGTCCTAGTCACTTAGCGAAGAGATGTCCACCCACCTGGTAGATGTGTAGCACGACTTTCACGAAACCACTTGAAACTTTTTTGTGATGTTAATGTAGGTGTGTAATGATGTTGCGTGGACCTGGGCAATTTTTAGACAAAGTTTACCTATTATTGTAATTATTTGTTGATTTTCTAAAGGAAAAATGATGAAAATGCCTGAGGTGCCTAGAAAAATCTACAAACTTGCATGGTCACATAATTTAGGTGTGTAGTGTTGAAGAAAAAGTTTCAACCAATTCTAAGAAAGTGGTCATACACTTGCTTTACATAGGCACTCATTTGTCACACATGTCCTAGTCACTTAGCCAAGAGATGACCAACCGCCTAGGGATGTGTAGCACAACTTTCACGAAACCACTTGAAACTTTTTTGTGATGTTAATGTAGGTGTGTAATGACGTTGTGTGCACCTGGGCAATTTTTAGACAAAGTTTACCTATTATTGTAATTATTTGTTGATTTTCTAAAGGAAAAATCGGGAAAATGCTTGAGGTGCCTAGAAAAATAAAAAAAGTTGCATATTCACATAATGTAGGTGTGCAGTGTTCAGGAAGAAGTGTCAACTAATTCTAAGAAAGTGGTCATACAGTTGCTTTACAGAGGCACTCATGTGTCACAGATGTCCTAGTCACTTAACGATTAGATGTCCACGCGCTTGGGGGATGTGTAGCACGACTTTCATGAAACCACTTCAAACTTTTTGGGATGTTAATGTAGGTGTGTAATGATGTTGTGTGCACCTGGGCAATTTTAGACAAAGTTTACCTATTATTGTAATTATTTATTGTTTTTCTCAAGGAAAAATGATGAAAATGGCTGAGGTGTCTAGAAAAATCTAAAAATTTGCATGGTCACATAATTTAGGTGTGTAGTATTGAGGAAATAGTTTCAACCAATTCTGAGAAAATGGTCATACAGTTTCTTTACAAAGGCACTCATTTGTCACACATGTCCTAGTCACTTAACCAAGAGTAGGGATGAAAATGGTACGGATATTTTCCGACCGTATTCGAGACCGAATTCGTTTAGAGAGGTTGAGATCTGTCAGTATCCGAGCCCGAATGTTTAATATCCGATACCGTATTCGTATCCAAATACTTAAATCATATATTTATGATGTCGACATCCAATCGTATCTTATCCGACATTGTTGACATTATCCGTATTCGAATCCGAATCCGACCAAAAATATGAAAACAAATATGATATGAGTGATATTCGTTCGTATCCGATCCGTTTTCATCCCTAACCAAGAGATGTCCACCCGCCTAGAGGATGTGTAGCATGACTTTCATGAAACCACTTCAAACGTTTTTGGAATGTTAATGTAGGTGTGTAATGATGTTGTGTGCACGTGTGCAATTTTTAGACAAAGTTTATCTATTACTGTAATTATTTGTTGATTTTCTGAAGGAAAATCGAGAAAATGCCTGAGGTGCCTAGAAAAATCTAAAAAAAACTTGCCTGGTCACATAATGTAGGTGTGTAGTGTTCATGAAAAAGTTTCAACCGATTCTGAGAAAGTGGTCATACAGTTGCTTTGCAGAGGCACTCATGTGTCACACATGTCCTAGTCACTTAGCGAAAAGATATCCACCCGCCTAGGGGATGTGTAGCACAACTTTCACGAAACCACTTGAAACTATTTTGCGATGTTAATGTAGGTGTGTAATGATGTTGTGTGCACTTGGAAAATTTTTAGACAAAGTTTACCTATTATTGTAATTATTTGTTGATTTTCTGAAGGAAAAATAGGGAAAATGCTTGAGTTGGCTAGAAAAATCTAAAAACTTACATGGTCACATAATTTAGGTGTGTAGTGTCGAGGAAAAAGTTTCAACCAATTCTGAGAAAGTGGTCAGACACTTTCTTTATAGAGGCACTCATGTGTCACACATGTCCTAGTCACTTAGCAAAGAGATGTCCACCCGCCTAGGGGACGTGTAGCACAACTTTCACGAAATCACTTAAAACTTTTTTAGGATGTAAATGTAGGTGTGTTATGATGTTGTGTGCACCTGGGCAATTTTTAGACAAAGTTTACCTATTATTGTAATTATTTGTTGATTTTCTAAAGGAAACATGTGGAAAATGCCTGAGGTGCCTAGAAAAAACAAAAAACATGCATGGTCACATAATTTAGGTATGTAGTGTTGAGGAAAAAGTTTCAACCAATTTTGAAAAAATGCTCATATAGTTGCTTTATAGAGGCACTCATGTGTCACACATGTTCTAGTCACTTAGCGAAGAGATGTCCACCCGCCTAGGGGACGTGTAGCACAACTTTCTCGAAACCACTTGAAACTTTCTCGAAAAATTTTGCATTTGGCCCAAAATATTTTGGAACTAAACAAGGCCTGAAGTAAACAGCAAAACCACACGATTTTGTGTCACCAATTTAGTGTGCTACTCATTCTCTTTGGGTTTTGGTAATTTGGCAAAAAAAAGAAAAAAAACTTTAGGAATACAACATAGTACACTCTTGTAGCATTTTTTACTTGTAACATATGCATATTTTGTTTTGTATACATGATAGCAATTTTTTTACGGACAGTGCATGGAAAGGAAGGAGAGGAACGAGAAGGTTGTAGAAAAGTGGAACCATAGCACCGTTAAGGAGAGGTGTAAATTAATTTGAACAACTTACACGTCGTCGGCGAGGATTGTATAAAGATTTGCATTATTGAAGGTTCATCTAAAGAAGGAAAAGAATCGGCATCATTGTTAGATAGAAGCAGTGCATCATAATGCTGCATCCGTATATGGCAACGAATACACGTTGCCTATTATTCGAGCGGTTAATAAGGTCTTATAGACCTTCGTAGACAGAATATGTGGGTTCCAACTGCAATGACGCGCATTAACTCTGCTGCCACGACTCTTTGGTCATTTTACTATATAAAGCAAGTACTCCACCATGTTCATTGCACAGGTTGATCGAAGGAAAACAGTTGCAAACGAGAGCGGGAGGGAGCCCAGAAAACGATGGCGAGGGACGCGGCGTACTGGAAGGAGGCCCTGGTGGATACCGCGAAAGCACTGGCGCTGGGCAACGGCTTTGTGGCGTCCCTGCTCCTCGTCCTGTGCGCACGCTTGCACTCCGTTTCTCGACAGCGAAGACGGTCGTATCTTGGCTTCGTTGGTACATTGACCCGTGCATTATTGAAGGTTCATGTAAAGAAGTTAAAGAATCGGCATCATTGTTAGATAGAAACAGTGTATCATAATGCTGCATCCGTATATGGCAACGAATACACGTTGCCTAGTATTCGAGCGGTTAATAAGGTCTTATAGACCTTAGTAGAGAGAATATGTGGGTTCCAATTGGAATGACGCGCATTAACAGAGGAAGCCATCAAAGTTAGGGTTTAGAAACTTCTCTCCCTCAGAGAATTAAAATTAGCTACTCGCAATTCTTCAAGTTCTATAGGATTGATTGGATAGAATTAGAGAAGTAGAGCCTAGCCCTCTGGATTTCGGATCTTCGTCAATAAAGATTGTTATTATTTCATCTCTTTTTCTACTACTTTATTCTAATTGCATTATGTCTCTATTTATTATGTTCTTAGTTTGCTCTAGTTCTATATTTGATATAGTTACTGTAACACCCTAAAAATTTTATCTTTCTAAATAGGATAAATTGACTTATTTAAATATTTTATGAGCACTAAAGTGTAGTAAGTAATAATTTTTTATTAAATTAAAAGTTACTATAAGGCTTAGACACATGTTTGAGCATCCATGCTGCTGCATATGTTTTTATTGAGTGGTAGTTTTTAATTTCAAAATGATTTTCAAATCCTTTTTAATTTTACTAGAGCCAAGAGAGTGGAAATAGAAAGGAAAAGTGATTTAATTCCCTCACTCACTCACTCTCGGGCTCGGCCCAGAATTTCTCCGCGGCGTGTTCAAATCCTTTTTATTAATTTTACCTACACATGTATCAAAAGTGTGTAGGTAACAAGGATGATCCCATGTTATACTTGCCTTAAACTTGCTCAATTCTCACACCATGAGCCTTCATTCATCATCTTCTGATCAACAGCACCCATTAACGGTTCTTGTCTACTCGTAGCAAGCACCATGCATAGGCAAACATACAAACAACAAACAAAAATAACTAAGAACAGTACACCGCACAAGATTAAGCAACATACTATATGAGAGCTCGCTGCTACGATCATGATAGCACAGGAAAACACCGAGAATGGGTTTATGATTAAAAAGAAACTACTATCGAGAATTTTATATTATTTTGTTATTTTAAACTATAAAAGAGAATATTTATTTTAATTCGGTAAAACCATAAGAAGCATGTTAATTTAGATTACAAAAATATACTTTAGTTTAGAAACTGAGCTAAAACTAATCATGTTTTATCTATAAATATTGTTATATGGAATAAACAAGCTAAACATTAACTTTGCAAAATAAAAAACAAATATGAGAGCATATTTATGAGTCTATTATACGTTCTGTATTTAAATTAATTATATTATAATTATAAATATATAAGTTAATGTTAATCAAATTAATATTTATTTATTTATTTATAAAAGACCGATGTTTACTTTCATTGCTTTTAACTATAAAATTGGTTACATAGATATGAATTAATTTAATATTTATCTATATGAACTACAAACCGTGTGTGAAAATGCATTTTCACAGGCGGTTCAAAACCGCCTGTACAAATTATGCATTTCTACAGGCGGTTTTCTTAACAAAACTGCCTGTAGAAATCATGTATTTCTACAGGCGGTTCTCATAACAAACTGCCTGTAAAAATCATATTTCTACTGGCGGTTTGTTAAGAAAGCTGCCTGTAGAAATAATTTGAAATTGATTTTTTTTAGTTTTTCAAATGATTTTGTTTGAAAAAACTGTCAAAATTAAAGTTGTAGATCTCGAAAAGTTATGAAACTTTGTAGTTTATAATTTTTTCATTTGACAACATCTTGTCGTCGAAAACTACGTTTGAATTTCTTAAATTTGAAATTCAAATTTTGCAAATGACCTCGGATGGAAAAACTTCCAATATAAAAGTTGTAGATCCTAAAAAGTTATGAAACTTTATAGTTGACAACTTTTCCATTGAAATCCATTTAGGGCCTCAAATAATTAATATATACTCGGTTTGGGATAATATGTGGGGAACTAAACTCTAATATAGACATAAGTGAGTGATAGGTGGAGTGGTAGAGGAGGTTACGCGTAAGGGCAAGGTCTCAAGTTCGAATCCCACCAGCCGCGAAGCACGAGATTTTACGCGAAAAAAAGCACGACTACAAATGGAGCTCATGAAGCCAACACTTGCCACTCAACCTACATTTGTTTCTCATGTTGGAAGGCACCCGCAGCTCCATTTTAAAAGGCGAACATGTTCGAAGAAAACATGGGGAAAATGGGAAAATGCCTAAGGTGCCTAGAAAAATCTAAAAAGTTGCAGGGTCACATAATTTAGGTGTGTAGTGTTGAGAAAAATTTAAAAAGGGGAACATGTTCGAAGAAAAAATGGGGAAAATGGGAAAATTCCCAAGGTGCCTAGAAAAATCTAAAAAGTTGCAGGGTCACATAATTTAGGTGTGTAGTGTTGAGAAAAATGTTTCAATGAATTTTGACAAAGTGGTCATACAGTTACTTTACAGAGGCACTCATCCCTCACACACGTCCTAGTCACTTAGCGAAGAGATGTCCACCCGCCTGGGAGATGTGTAGCACGACTTTCACGAAACCACTTGAAACTTTTTTGTGATATTAATGTAGGTGTGTAATGATGTTGTGTGGACCTGGGCAATTTTAGACAAAGTTTATCTATTATTGTAATTATTTATTGTTTTTGTGAAGGAAAAATGATGAAAATGCCTGAGGTGTCTAGAAAAATCTAAAAATTTGCATGGTCACATAATTTAGGTATGTAGTATTGAGGAAATAGTTTCAACCAATTTTGAGAAAATGGTCATACAGTTGCTTTACAAAGGCACTCATTTCTCACACATGTCCTAGTCACTTAACCAAGAGATGTCCACCCGCCTAGAGGATGTGTAGCATGACTTTCATGAAACCACTTCAAACGTTTTGGAATGTAAGTAGGGGTAAG
>NW_018396668.1:0-6902 GCF_000003195.3 Sorghum bicolor | reverse complement strand
ATATATATAGGCAACCAATCATACCCTAAGCATTACATATTATACGTGTTAGCACTAGCTAGCTCCTTAATTTTAGGTCCGTTCCATCCCTAATTTTAGGGATACGCTAGTTAATGTATACGTTTAATTAGAGAGGTAAAACTATTTTTGTTTTATTGTTTGGTTGAAAGAATGAGATAACTAGGATGGTTCCTTACACCGACTACTCGCCATGGGTCGGGTCATGGTCTGCTTGAAGACACGGAACAAAGAGGCGTGATCACCGAGCCATAAAGGACCGACCTAGTCGGATTACTAGGAATGTTAGCTTTTGTAATAGAAGTAGGACTCTTCTATTGTAACCGATTAGGACTAGAACAATATGTCCTATCCTCTAGACTATATAGAGGTAAGAGTGCACCCCTTTTACAATCCATCGTATATACATAACAACTCAACACAAAGACATCATGTCTAACTGGACTAGGGTATTACGCTATTCAACGGCCTAAACCAGTATAAATTATTGTCTTCGTGTTTACCATCGAATTTTGCATACTCCAAATGCCTTCAATTACCATCCTGGTAACTCCGTGACGTGTCGCCGGTCATCAAACATTGACAATAACATATATGTCAAGATCCGTCACGTGGGATATATGGGTCTCAGTCACAAACACCCCCCTCCCTCTCACATCCCTTCTTCTCCTACTTCTCCCTAGCCAATTGAAACATCGGCTGCCACCTTGCACACCATGTCCTCCCACCATCCATAGAGCCTGCTCGCTTGCACCCAGCCCATGGTGCTTACTGTGGATGTAAACTTATAGATCGGGGCGGTACTATAAGTGGGGCCTATATGCAAATATCTATATACTAGCTAAAATTGCATTTATTTTAAAAAATGGGGGCAAAGACTTAGGAGCCAGAATTCTTATTCGGAGGGAGGGACTGAGGGAGGGAGTAATGTAAGTAGCGATGAAATTTGTCGCCCATGAAGCCATGAATAATTCATTTATTCATCTTTATTTCAACCAAGATACAAACAAGATCCAACCATCCAATCAAATCCAGAGAATATCCTTCTGTGAAACATGTTGCTTGCATCCGCATGTCGTCTTTATCTGAGCGGCGCGCGAGTCAAAGATCCCAAACTCGCAACCTGCAACGCCGCCCACACTGCCACACACATGCATCCATGCATTGTACCCGTACATCCAGAGATATGTACTGTATGTGCAGAGAGCGAGCTGGTGCAAGTTTCTTGTAGAAAGATTTTGCTTCTGCCACTAGTATACGCATGCATGCATCATCACGTCCGGATGCGTGCGCTTTGGTGTAGCGCCTTGTTTGGATGTGAATTTTTTTTAGATTTTAATACTATATAGTTTTAATTTTCGTTTTTATTTAATAAATATTGCTTAATTATAGAGTAACTAGGCTTAAAAGATTCGTCTCGTTATTTACAGACAAACTGTGAAATTAATTTTTATTTTTTATCTATATTTAATGCTCCATGCTTGTGCCGCAAAATTTGATGTGACGGAAAATCTTAAAAAGTTTTTGGTTCTTAGATGAACTAAACAAGGCTTACGTCTTGTTTGGTTAAAATAAATATTGTAACACTTTCGTTTGTATTTTTAACAAATATTGTTCAATTATGGACTAACTAGTTTTAAAAGATTCGTCTCGTAAATTATAAATAAACTGTGTAATTAATTATTTCTCATGTGAAGGGAAGTGAGGAAACATTTTGTTTGACATGCATGTCCTGCGAGGTACGGTGCATGCAGCTTTCTTCCAGATGACCAGATCCTGCTGAGTACCGACTCGATCTGCACGGATCACATACGTAGTGTTCATGTGTGCGTGTCGGCCGGTCCATAGAGAAAAGGTCTAGCTAACTGAACAATCAATTCATAACTATATATATGTCTACTAGCAGTGTTTGAAAATATCTCTCTCATGTATGCTTTCGCGCTATATATTTGGTTCTGTGAGGAAAAAAATGCTCAAAACAAAATTATAGAGATTGAACGACCCCAGATCCTAGCTAGCTAGACTTGCACATGTTCTTGTATTTTCTAAAAAAATTCTGTGATGATCGCAATATTTTGTGAAGGTTTGGAGGTGCATAGTACCTATAGCTAGGCTAGCTCTAACTAGGTAGCTAGGAATCATGGAATCAAGGACCGATACATGCAGTGGAACGGGGATTGTGTGTGTAAGAGGAAGTATTATAATACAGCTAGCTCGTGGCTGTAAATTTTTTTTATAGTTTTCTTACCGCCCTTTTTTTTATAGTTTTCTTACCGCCCACTTATATAATGGTTATAGCTCATCACTATTAATACATGACCCACTTGTTTGTCTCAGAGACTTTCTTGGCTTACAGCCTGCTTTTACTCTCTTTCCTCTTCTCTCTCCTCCACCTCAGCATTTAGTTGGCTTACAACCTGCTATAATACTTGCTCTAAAGAGCTTGCTAGCGACTTGCAAGGAATTAATATACGTACAATACATATGCCTGCAGTTAGATTTAGCTAGATGCATTTATTTTTATGTATATATATACAAGGGTATGTGTGAATCCATTAGCACTAAAGATTAGTAGCTAAACTTAATTAATACTAGTGGATCTAAATAGATCCGCCAATAAGACCACTAATTATTAGCTAGGTTGATAACTGTTCTTAATTAGTTTTATTAGTGGTTTTGGAGCTGCTAATATGTACTAATAGTTTTTATGTATGTTCAACTCACTATCAAATCATCTATTGGCATATTGATCTAAATGGCCTCGTTAGAATCTAATAAACAGTCCTCGGATCAAGGATATCATGAGTATGACACAAACTTGCACCATATCAAGAACAACGTAGTTGAATCACGTAGAAAACCCTAGATGACAGCGTTAAAGCAACCGCGACAAGAGGTTAGGGTTTTTGACAAAGCCGATCACAAATTCTATTATTAGCACAACTCCAGAAGATTAAAAGTAGTTGTCATTCTCTAAAACGCTACTTGACCTTTTAGTATATGACCCACTGATTTGTTGCCCTATACAAAAATTTAGTGCAATAGAACTATCTAACCAAATTCTCTTGAGCACTCATAATTGCTCCTTACAAACCTTGAATGAAACCTTGTGTTGGCATGGTTGATGCCTATAGTCTCTACCCTTGATTATATAATACTCCCCTGCAAGGCCCTCATACAAGGTAGGAGTCATTCTCCTAGTACACTCAAGTCCTAATGCAACTAGAAGTCTTTTTTTTAAAAAAAAAATTGTAACTAGAAATCATGATAACACACACCTTCTAATGAAGTACTCCCTCCATCCCAAATTGTAAGGCCTTGTTCAGTTGTGAAAAGATTTTGGATTTTGACACTGTATCACTTTCGTTTGTATTTAACAATTATTGTCCAATTATAGACTAACTAGGCTCAAAAGATTCGTCTCGCAAATTACAGATAAACTGTGCAATTAAATTTTGTTTTCGTCTATATTTAATGCTTCATGCATGTGCCACAAGATTTAATGTGACGGGGAATCTTGAAAAGTTTTTAAATTTCAGGGTGAACTAAACAAGGCCTAAGTCATTCTAAGAATCTTAGAGAGTCAAAGCATGTCAAGTTTGACCAAAATTATAGAAAAAACTACAAAGTTTTATGGCATCAAATTGATATACTATGAAAATATAATTAATGAAAAACCTAATGATACTTAGCACTTAGTTGATATCATAAATGTTATTATCCTACCATATAAATTTAGTCAAACTTGAGATGCTTTGAATTTTCAAGATTCTTGGAATGACTTATAATTCGGGATGGAGGGAGTATAAGATTTGAGTCACCATATAACACTCATGTTTAAAATTAGCTAGCTAAAACATGGCAGCTATTATTAGGTAACTAATTTTTAATGCTAATAGTGGGTCCGAATAGATCTTAAGTCAGGGTCAATGCATTTAATTATAGCTACTAGGAACGCCGAGCACAATCGAAAGAAGCACTACGCTGGCGGTGGAATATAATTTTTACCCATGCGGTTTCAATTAAACAACGCATATAGAAAGAAATCGGCTTGCCCAACTAAAAAATCGCCTGTGAAAATCAATTTTCAAAGGCGGTTTTTCTAACAAGACCACCTGTAGAAATCATGTATTTCTACATGCGGTTCTCCTAAGAAACCGCGAGTGAAAATCATATTTCTACAAACCGACTCTAGAAATAATTTGAAATTGATTTTTTTAAGCTTTTCAAATGACCTTGTTTGAAAAAACCATCAAAATGAAAGTTGTAGATCTCGAAAAGTTTAGTTTTTCATTCGAAGTCTTCTTGTCGTCGAAAACTACGTTTGAATTTCTCAAATTTAAAATTCAAATTTTGTAAATGACCTCGAATGGAGAAACTACCAATACAAAAGTCGTAGATCTTGAAAAGTTGTAAAACTTTATAGTTGACAACTTTTCTATTAGAATCCGTTTAGAGCCTTAAATAATCAATATATGCTCGGTTTAGGATAATATATGGGAAAATAAACTCTAATATAGACATAACTGAATGGTAGGTGGAGTGGTAGAGGAGGCTATGCGCGAGGGCAAAATCTCAGGTTCGAATCCCGTGATTTACGCGAAAAAATGCGTGACTTGCGACTCGTCCGGTGCATGCATGCATATCGGCATATATGGCCCCAATTAGTTGTATAAATTTTTGTAAAATGGCTACGGTAGTATTTTTTGTATTTGATAATTATTGTCTAATTATAAACTAATTAGGTTTAAAAGGTTCGTCTCGTAAATAAATACAGACAAATTGTATAATTAATTACTTTTTATCTATATTTAATGCTCAATGCATATACCACAAGATTTGATGTGACGAGAAGTTTTGAAAAGCTTTATAAAATTTTAGGAACTAAACAGCCCCTATATATATGACTAGCAGCAAGGCTGAGTTTTGTTTGCAATCAAAGTCGCGGTGATTTTGTTATCAGTGGAAGAGGGCCTGATGAGTGATGAGCATCAAAGAAGCCCACACCTAATAAAGTCATCGTGGCTTGCAGCCTAGAAAGGTGGAGACATGCATGATTAGGCCGGATAGGTACATTTATACAGGCTTGCCGTACGTGACATATAATCATCTCTGGATCTGGATGCCATATATCAATTCTTCTGCGCCGTAGTACGTGTTGCACGACGAAACGCACCACTATACCATGCAGCTAGCAGTGCGACTGTGTGCGAGTGCGCGCGGCCGGATCATATCACCGACGACGACGACGACGCGCCTGGGGCCTGCCCCCCAAAAACCAAAAGCTATGCATGCAATGCAAGCCAAGATTTGGCAGGTACTGTGCGTACGTGCATGGCGCCAAAATAAACGATGGGCATGCAACAAAAGCTAGCTACAACAAGTCGTATGTACCTCTCCGCCATGATTGATTGACGTCCGTGCAAGCTTGAGCAGTGGCGTATCCTATATCCCATTTCGGTCACCGGCGCAGGCCGTGTCGGGCCCTTTCCGTCCTCTCCTCCTGTGCAGCCGTACCATCCCGTACGCCGCCGGGGCCGCTCCGCCTTGCATTGTTTGGACGCGCGCGCCGGCCCGACCACCGCAAGTGCTCGGATCTGATGACGGCGACGACGCCAACGCCAAAGCTAGGCCACCGATGGCAGGCTATGGACCTGTCCATCGTCGACCGATCGTTTGCTCGAGCAAAGAGTATTTGGTTGGAGATGTTAAAGTTTAATAGAATAATATAATATTTTTATTTCATTTGACAATTATTAGTGTTTAATTATAGACTTATTAGATTTAAAAGATTCGTTTTATAAATTATTTTCTAACTATGTTTTTAGTTTTGTAAATAGTCATCTATAATATATTTAGTACTTCGTGCATATATTCAAATATTTGATGAAATAGATATTTAAAAAAAGCAAAGGCGCCTAATCAGGCCTTGTTTACTTCCCAAAAATTTTGCAAAATTTTTCAGATTCCCCGTCACATCGAATCTTTAGACGTATGTATGAGTATTAAATATAGATAAAAATAAAAACTAATTGCACAGTTTAGTCGGAATTGACGAGACGAATCTTTTGAGCCTAGTTAGTCCATGATTGAACAATATTTGTCAAATACAAACGAAATTGCTACAGTGCTCATTTTGCCAAAAAATTTGGAACTAAACAACGCCTTAGTCGATCCATCCGTCACGTATGCTGTTCACTTTGTTGCTATATATGGCTTTTTCCTCAAAAACCAAAAAGTTTTCAAGATTTTTTATCACATCGAATCTTACGGCACATACATAAAACATTAAATATAGATAAAAATAAAAACTAATTACACACTTTGCTTGTAAATCACGAGATAAATCTTTTGATCATAGTTAGTTTATGATTAGACAATATTTACCACAAACAAACGAAAGTGCTACACTAGCGAAATCCAAAAACTTTTTACGTCTAAACGAGGCCTATATCACCCCTGCGTGGCTGCGTGTGCGTGCGGAGATATATATGACGTACCGGCCAGTACGTTTTGTGGCCGGGGATGGTCTCGTACATGCACGCGCGTTCCGGTCGCGGCGTTGTTGTCGTGTTGCTCTGCTCCTAGACGACGACCCTATCTAGAGGCTGGTGGGGTGTGTACGTCTGGGATCGTGTATCCAGTGTGCACGGTCCACCACACGATATGATCTTGCACAGTGGATTTGATGCGCAGCGCGTACTACAAACCTATTTGCTTGTCTGGTCCGGATCCGTGCCTAAATTCGATCGTTACGATTAACAGTACACTATTAGCTATTCATTTTCTTACGTTCACATTGCCCTATAATATATATATATATATATATATATATATATATATATATATATATATATATATATATATATATATATATATATATA
>NW_018396667.1:0-6909 GCF_000003195.3 Sorghum bicolor | reverse complement strand
CACCGTCTAATCCCAATCATCAATCAACAACACGCATCCCAATGTAGACAATCATACACGAAGCAACAAGATATAATTAGAACAATACACCAAACAGGGGTAAAACAAATATAAAAGTTTATGATAATATTCTACGCAGCGCTACGATCACACAAACGTAAAGTTCACGAAAATCGGAATTAAAACGAGTAAGATATGAATTTTCTAAGATTTCCTATAAAGAAATAATTAATTAAATGCTACTGCAGAATTAAAAAGTTTCAAAACAGTAAACTAATATTTCTAACATGTAGAGATCGTAAATACGAATCTAACGCAATTTGAATGGATAAAAACGGAGTTAAAACGAATATTTTATGAGCATTATAAAATCAGTGGCAATTCTGTAATTCCTGCAAAACGTATTTGAACACGGCCGACAGAAAAATACGCTTTCCAGTGGAGAAAACGTATTCAGTGGAATACGCCAGGGATCGCGGGTTGATAAGGGAAAACCCCAGGGGCTCTTAAACAAAAGTGACCCCGAAGGGGTATCTTCTAATCCAGGCGCTTGATTCCTCGATCTACGGCCGAGAACGCCCCCAGGGACACCGCGGCGGCGGCCGGCCGGTGCCCTGCTCTCCGATGCGGTGGTGCGCCATTTGCGCCGCCGCAGAGCTCTCCGGCCTCGCCCACTTCTCGTTTCCGAGCACCAAAAACCAAACCGAAAGCACCGAAACGTGGAGAAACTCCTTGCGAGCTCACCTAGGCGTTCGGTTAGCGTTGGGAAGGAGGATGGAGCGCTCGCCGCGGAGGAGGATGGATGCGGCCTCGGCAAGATTGAGTTCGTGGCGTCTAGGGTTTGATTCTTGCGTCTTAGATGCAAACGGAACTGTGGCTTTGGAGGGGGGAACTTTATAGGACTCGATTTCACAAAAAGGGCAAGAAATCCGCGGCTCGGGTTCGACATCGGGGAGGGAAACTTCCCTGCGCGCGTCCCGGCGGGGGGAAGAAGAAGGAAAGGTGAGAGAGGAGGCTGACGCGTGGGGCCAAGCTGTCGGCGGAAGGAAGAAAGGAGGGAGTGCGCGCGGGCCGGCCTGGCCGCCTGATGGGCCGCGCTAGCGGGCCAGGGTGGGGGAGTAAGCAGGCCAAGGAGACTGGGCCGAGGGGTGAGAGGGGGGGAAGTTCGGCTGGGGTTTCTTTTTTTTTTTTTTTTTTTCTTTTCTGTTTTCTTTTTCCAAGACAAATTCCAAAAAGGCTTTTTGAATAGAATTTGAGAGCAAATAAATTTCAACAAATATCAGCAGCACAAAATAAATGCTATTCTCAGCATGAATGCAAAAGCATGTTGTTGGTCTTATGATGAATTTTATTCTCCACAAAATATTTGATTTGCTAAATTCAATGCCCATAAAAAAAATATTTAAATAAATCCAATTAAATCCTATTAATTGAAATTCAAATTTCGGGTGTTACAAACTCTACCCCCCTTAAAAGAATCTCGTCCTCGAGATTGAGCAGAACTTACTCAAATAAATATGAATATGATTTTCTCAGGTCATCCTCTCTTTCCCAAGTTGCCTCTGCTTCCGAATGCCGATTCCACTGTACTTTGCACATTCTGATGACCCGACTTCTGGTGACTCTCTCTGCTGTCTCCAATATTTTGACCGGATGCTCTTCATAAGTGAGGTCACCTTTAACGGAAAGTTCTTCCAATGGTAACTGCTCCTCAGGTACACGCAAACACTTCTTGAGTTGTGACACATGGAACACATCGTGCACACCAGATAAACTTTCCGGCAATTCTAACCGATATGCTACTTCTCCACGCCTTTCTAAAACTTTAAACGGACCAACATACCTTGGAGCTAGCTTTCCCTTCATATTAAACCTCTTCACTCTCCGCATAGGTGACACTTTCAGATAGACATAATCACCCACTTCAAAAGCCAGCTCTCTCCTACGCGTATCTGCATAGCTTTTCTGACGAGATTGAGCAATTCTCAAGTTATCCCGAATAGTCCGCACTTGTTGTTCTGCATGTCTAAGCACATCTGTCCCAAACACCTGAGTCTCTCCCGTCTGATTCCAAAACAAAGGTGTCCTGCACTTCCGACCATATAGGGCCTCGAACGGTGCCATCTTAAGACTTTGCTGATAGCTGTTGTTGTAGGAGAATTCTGCATATGGCAAACTCTTGTCCCAACTAGCCCCATACTGCAAAGCACAAGCTCTCAACATATCCTCCAATATCTGATTGATCCTCTCAGTCTGTCCATCTGTCTGTGGATGATATGCTGTGCTGAAATTCAACTTGGTTCCCAATGAATCATGCACTGCTTTCCAAAAGTGAGATGTGAATTGAGTACCCCTATCTGACACAATCTTCTTAGGTACCCCATGCAAACAAACAATTCTCTCCATATACAACTCAGCTAGGCGTTCTCCAGTGTACTTAGTTTTAACAGGTATGAAATGAGCCACTTTAGTCAAACGATCTACTATCACCCATATTGAGTCATACCCTCTCTGTGTTCGTGGTAAACCTACTATGAAATCCATACCCACTTCTTCCCACTTCCATTCCGGAATCTTCATTGGTTGCAACAGTCCAGCTGGCCTCTGATGTTCAGCTTTCACTCGCTGACAAGTATCACACACAGCAACATACTCAGCTACATCTCTCTTTAAACCATACCACCAGTACTTCTGTCTTAGATCTAGATACATCTTAGTGCTCCCAGGGTGAATGGAATATGCTGACTCATGAGCCTCTCTCAGAATCGTATCACGAATAGCCTTCACTTCCGGAACACATATCCTTCTTCCAAACCACAATACACCATTGTCATCTATTCTGAATCCTGGTGCTTTGCCTAATGCCACATTCTGTGCTATCTCCTTTAGTTTCTCATCTTCCAATTGTCCTTTCAATATCTCTTCCTCTAGGGTAGGAGTGATCTCAATTTCCGTAGCATTTACTACCATTCCCAAGTTCAAATATGCAAATTCAGCACACAACTCCTCAGATTCAGGTGTCGCCTGAAGCTCATTAGCATATTTCTTTCTGCTAAGTGCATCAGCTACGACGTTCGCCTTTCCAGGATGGTAATGCACTTCCAAGTCATAATCCTTTATCAGTTCCAACCATCTTCGTTGCCTCAAATTCAGATCTGTCTGGGTGAAGATGTACTTCAGACTCTTATGATCCGTGTATATGTCACTCTTATGCCCAATCAAATAGTGCCTCCAAATCTTCAATGCATGAACCACAGCTGCTAACTCCAAATCATGAGTAGGATAATTCAGTTCATGTTTCCTCAACTGTCTAGATGCATAAGCAACAACTCTACCTTCCTGCATAAGAACACAACCCAAACCCAGACGAGAAGCATCACAATAGATAGAGAAACTCTTACTCAGATCTGGCAAAACCAACACAGGTGCAGTAGTCAATCTCTTCTTGAACTCCTCAAAACTAGCTTGACACTTATCAGACCACACAAACTTAGCATTCTTCTCCAACAGAGCAGTCATAGGCTTTGCAAGTTTTGAGAACCCTTCAATGAATCTACGGTAGTAACCAGCTAAACCAAGAAAACTGCGAATTTCACTTACATCCGTAGGTGGTTTCCAATTCAACACATCTTTCACCTTACTAGGATCCACTGCAATACCACCATTAGAGACAACATGACCCAGAAAAGAAACTTCCTCCAACCAAAACTCACACTTACTACGCTTAGCATACAGCTTATGTTCTCTAAGTTTCTGTAAGACCAATCTCAGATGTTCAGCATGTTCTTCCTTGGTTTTAGAGAATACCAGAATATCATCAATAAAGACCACCACGAACTTATCAAGATACTCCATAAATACTTTATTCATCATGTACATAAAGTAAGCTGGTGCATTGGTCAAACCAAAGGACATAACTGTATACTCATATAACCCATACCTTGTTGTGAAAGCTGTCTTTGGTATATCTGAATTCCGAATCTTCAATTGATGATAACCAGAACGCAAATCAATCTTAGAGAACACACAAGCACCTCTTAGCTGATCAAATAAGTCATCAATCCTAGGCAATGGATATTTATTCTTGATAGTGACCTCATTAAGTGACCGATAATCGACACACATCCTCTGACTACCATCCTTCTTATCAACAAAGATAACTGGTGCACCCCATGGTGAGGAACTAGGACGAATGAACCCTTTATCTTGCAATTCCTTAATTTGTTTCTTAAGTTCTTCTAGTTCCTTAACCCCCATCCTATATGGTCTTTTAGCTATGGGTGCAGTACCAGGTAGTAATTCAATAATAAATTCAATGTCTCGGTCAGGTGGCATACCTGGCAATTCGTCTGGAAAGACATCCGGAAACTCATCCACTACCAAATTCTGAGGATCAACATCATCAGTCAGTTGGTTCACTTTAGCTGTGAGTGGTGCTTGCATTGTTACATCAACACTGATTCTTTCTCCCTTTGGTGTTGTCAGAACCACTACTCTCTCTTTGCAGTTAATATTTGTCGCATGTTGCTTCATCCAATCCAAACCCAAGATCACATCTATGCCTGAAGTCCTCATAACCATGGGACTGATAGGAAAATCTACCCCCCTTAAGGAAAGACTTGCTGAGGGGCAACGTAAAGAAACTGGTATAGTCCCACCCGGTGAATTAACTAACATAGGGATGTTCATTGCAACAAGAGGAAGGCTATGAACTCTAACAAATGCTTGCGATATGAAAGTATGTGAAGCTCCAGAATCAAATAAAACTGTAGCAGGGATAGAGTTGATGCTGAACGTACCCATCAGGATTTCGGTCCCCTCGTGAACAGTTTCGGCTGCCACGTGGTTCACGTGGGCGGAATAAGGAGTGGTATCTCCGGTCGTTGTACTGCGGATTAAACTTCTCTGGGCAATCATAGGACATATGTCCTTCCTTCCCACAACGGAAACACCTGGTTGGATTGTTAGAAGCACTCCTTTTTGTAGAGTTGGCATTTGAGTTCCCTGAGCGAGGTGTCTGCTGACCATGCTGCTGTTGATTATGGTTACGTTGTTGGAATGGAGGACGTGGGTTCCCACTCGGTGACTGATTCTGGAAACGCTGGGGTTGCTGGTTACGGTTCCACTGACTAACTGGTCCCTGGAACCTCTGCTGATGGCCTTGATGAGAGCTGAAACGCTGACGGTTGTTGCTCCCAGATCCTTGTGCTAGCATCCTTCTCTTCTTATCCTGACTCTTCCGCATATTATCAAGCACAATGGCACGATTCACAAGAGCTTGGAAGGTAGGATAAGTGTTTCCTGCCAACTGCAACCTGAGTTCATAGTACAAGCCCTTCATGAATAGACGCTGCTTATCAGCATCTTCCCTGACATCATTCGGAGCATAGCGAGCCAACTGTTCAAATGTGTCATGATATTCTGCCACAGTCATGGAGCCCATCCTGAGTGATCTGAATTCTTCTTGTTTGAGCTCCATCATTCCCTCATTTATGTGTCGAGCTCTGAAGTCTCTACAGAATTCCAGCCATGTGACAGGAGGAGCAGTGTTGGGACGAGCAGCTTGATACGACTCCCACCATGTCTGAGCTGCACCTTGAAGCTGTCCAGAAGCGTACAACACCTTCTCCAAGTCATTGCACTGTGCTATGTTTAGCTGCCTCTCCACAGCACGTAACCAATCATCTGCCTCCATGGGATCAGCTGAGTGTGTAAATACCGGAGGTCTTCCCTTCATAAACTCCCCACGCTTGTCCCTCACATGAACAGGTGGTGGTGTTGGTGGAGGTTGTTGCTGCAGGTGCTGCATGAAAACGTGCATCATCTGATTTTGGGTTTGCATGAGTTCCTCCACGGTGATTGGAGCATTGCCACCATTGCCATTGTCATTGCCATTGCCACGGCCTCTGCCTCTGCCTCTTCCCCTTGCTGCCATCTGCATTCCAAGGTATATAAACACATCTTAGTAATGCCCAACATGACAATTACAAGAGTTAACCGAATCTGAAATTTTCTGGGTAACATCCATCATCAGCAGATCAGAAAATCAGTAATATCTCGAGTTCCAGAATTCAAAAGGATACATGCTGTACACCGTTGGAAAGATAAAGAAATTGTCTACAACTTTCATTTAGATCATATTACCAGATTCCAACGTGAGGTTAACCAAAAACTGGGTACAACCGAAACTGTTCCAGAATTCCAGACTGCGCAGAGATCTCAACTTTAAACAGTCATAACTCACAGCTCATAATAGATAATATGGTCATTCTTGCGGCATTGGAAAAATATGAAAGTCTACTTTTTCCCAGAAAAATTTGATGAACATTGCACGAGCAGAATTTGATTTATTCCAGAATCATTGCAGACTGCTCCAGAAAACAGCAAAAGACAAAACAGGATATGACCCCAAACTACTATTTATTCATGTTCTTACTTAAGGTTCTTAATTAGAGAACTTGTGGACATGCCCACAAATTCCCAGCACTCATTACAAAAATCCAAATCACACATATTCATAATAACAAATCAGCAAGCACACCAAGTTCACACCACACTAGCAAAAGACTCTAAATAACTCGCAACTACTAACGTTACTATTACATATGGGTTCTTTTCTATTCTTCGGGTGCAGCATCCTTCAAGATGGGTTCAACATGCAGCCTCTTATGAAGTTTGGGGCGGCCTAACTCCGCTCGAAGGTCATCTGCTTCCCGTCGCTCTTTCTCCATCAGTTTCCTCTCACGGTGCAGTTCATTCTCCAACTCTATCACCTTGAGTGTCAGCTCATAAGTCAACTCCACTTGTGCTTGAAGCTTTGGTTGTGAAGCATCTGCAACTTCTATATGGGTACCTACCCGTGCATCCTCGGGAAGGCTGACGTGCCGTCTGCGGCCCCCTTTGCCCCCT
>NW_018396666.1:0-6953 GCF_000003195.3 Sorghum bicolor | reverse complement strand
GCGCCGCCGCTGGAAAAGTGAAGTTGGGGTGGTGGAATGATGTGATGGGGAAGGAGTACCCGAGAAGGAACTATTTATAGGACAAAGTGGGCAAGGGCAAATCTGACTTATCTCTTTGCCACATCCGGGAAATCCGAGGGTACTCAGGTAGATATGGTAACTGTTTGCACGGTAATCAAGGGATTGTGCAGGTGATTTGACGGGAAGCGGTCATTATCCGAAGATATTTTACTGCGTGAGATTTCCTGGTCGGTCCATCGGCAGCGTTCTATAACGGTCATATTGTCGATGGGCGAATAAAGGGGAGGTAGCCGTTTGTACGAACGTCCTAGTCAGTACATCGGCAGATCTTTGTAACGGTAATATTGCCGATGTATGGTTGAGAGAGAAATGCCTACTTAGGAAGTTGGGGATTTCGAGGAATCTGCGGGAGAATAGGATCGGAATTGTTCAGGTTGAGGTTGTTGGTTACCAGATTAGGAGCATTAATTGCGGGAAAAGGCATCATTACTGCAGAGAATTTCGGAGCATTAATAGTTTTATGCTTCGAAATTGGGGGGCATGTGTTGACACCGTTTTTGGGCACGTGTCCAGGATGGCAGGATAAGGTGGCAAAGTATGCTGTTTACAAGATGAGTTGCCGATGAGGATGGTTGCCGATGAAGGAGAGGTCGAATGTGACTAAGTCTATGGGCAGTGATGTGTTTATGCCGATGGCTATAATAGAGGAGTTTGCCGATGACCATGGCAAGTCTGCCGATGACACGGAGGAGGAGTCCGGAAACTGCTGATCGGTTTATGGAAGAATTTTAGTTTGTCACGGGAGATAACTTTGTTATTTCTTTATTTATTTAAGTCGTTTTGTGTACGGATTCCGTGTAATTTCGAATTCGAATTCTAGTCGGGTTTAGTTGTAGCTCTTTGAGCAGGGTATAAATATGAACCCTAGGGCCTTGTAATGAGACATCTATCAATCAATCAAACACACGTTTTTACTCATATTCCAGTATCTACTTTTCGATGACTTCGTCATACCTTTTTCCTTTTTATTACGAGTTCTTAGGAATTCGTTGACTTAAGCTCGGCGTGTTCTCGAGTTCCGCGTGAGTACCTCTTAGCCGTGACATCCGGGCGCATCGCTGTTGTCAGGACTAAAGTATTCGAGTTATCACCTTTGCCGATAGTAAGGTTAAATCGGCTGGCACGCCTTAACGTTTGAATCGGGTATTAGCCCTTTGTGTTTGCAGATCAGTTTTGCATCAACAAGTTTTACCTACACCGAAAAACCAGCCCAAGTCATCGATGGACCGGTTACACGTAGTCATGCAAAAAAGCTACAACAAGAGGTCCACGCGCTACTTTGTGAGGTTCACTTTAACATTAATGAGAATTATATACTACCTAAGTGTTCTACCTTAATTGTACTCAGATATATAAAAGAAGAGAAGGATGAATCGGACCCTGAAGAACAGACCAATGCAAGTCCTAGAAGACACTACAAAATGGACCACAGAATCAAAAACGGACCAGTGAAAGTCAAGAACAGACCAGTGCAAAGAAATCTTCATAACCTTTTAGTCACAAGAGCTATGAAGGCCCATGAGGACTTGTTGGAAAGCCTGTCGAGTCTGCTTTCCAATGCCTCAAGTCTCATCTCATTTGGACGTCGCAATCAAGAGTTATGCTTGGATTAGGCAAGACTGCTCAGAAGGTCAACAGTCTGTCATGACAGAATATTGGTACAAATTGCCATGCAATCCTGTACCAATCTACAATGTTTCATAGTGCATGGCATACATTGCTGGAAAGCTCTTGGAGTCTAGTTTCACACCCAAGAAACAGTTCGTCATTTGGACTTCCCAATAAGAAGTTATGGTCAGTTTATTGGAAACTGCTCTAGAGGCCAACAGTCACGCGAAGCTAGTTCGGGAATCCATTCCGAGGGGACCTTTCACATTGCCTTCCCTCAGAAACTCTATTTCGTTATCATACCTATCTAGGAGGGTTGTTCCTAGTATAAATATCCCCTACCTCTAAGCTATTAGCAACATTTGATCATTTTGATAAACTACATGATATTGCAGCCGCGCTGCTGAGTGTCTTACTCAACCTTTGTTCTTCCTTGTTCTCACAGACTTGTGAAGTGAATCCTCTGGGTTCCCCTACTTCGTGCTCTACGACTTCCGTTCGGCTGCGCCGTATTGTGTGGATTAGTTCCGGATTTTTGTTCTGTGGTCGTTCAGAGATCGAGTCGAAGTCTTCACGGTTTCGGTGCCTCTCTCCCCGTCGCTTGGTCGCATCCAACCTTGTCAGGTATAAAGCTAGTTACCCGCTGTTCGCAGCAAGTTATCCTTGTTCTTTTGATCTACTGTCGTGAAGATCGGGCCAACCTCCTACCGATTCATATCGGTAGTCCTATCAACTGGTATCAAAGCTTTCGTTGTCACGGTAGGTCTCACAATCATCCACATATCTACCTTTAGCTTATCTATCATTTGTTACTGTTTTGTTCATCACCTATAGTCCACTGAAAAAGCCAAAAAAAATCCTAGAGCCCTTTTGACGGTACTGTTATCTTGTGTTTTGTGTTCATCAAGTTGCTAGTCACCCTCTTTACATATATTGTGTTGTGTTTCATTTGTTATCTGCACCCCTGTTAGTATAAAAAAAGAGTTCTAAAAAATCAGAGAAAAAAATTTAGAGAAAAGAAAAGAGAAAGAACAGAAAAAGTAAAAGAAGAGGAAAGGGGTTATATTGCGGTTTGCTCACTGAACATTCAGTTTACACATTCAGATTCTTGGTGGTTTATATACCAGCAATATTATATCTTGTGAGCACATCAAGCCACTTGATTTTCAATACCGTAGCCTCTCTTGTTTAGCCACCTATAGCTCCATCAAAAACTGAAACCGGGACATTTGACTCGTAATCCTTGCGACCTCGGAATCATTTCTGTTGAGCTGCTACACTAGCACAATTCACTGTCCTTGAGAACAGGAAAGAGCATTGGTAAGTAAGAGGTGAGGTTGTATGATTCCACAAATTTACCCATTCCAGTATATCTTGCATAAGTGCTAATATGCCAGGATCCAATTCGAGCATTCGTGGTGGTCGATATGGAGAAAAAGAAACATTAGTTTCACGGGCTGAGTTACGCCAACTACAAAACTCACTAGTGGAGGCCATGGAGAAGATGTTTGATGAACGTCTTCCTGTGATGCGTGGTCGGGCTAAACAACATAGCTCAGCCAACTCTCGCCGTGGTCTATTTGGCCATAGTTGACAACATGGAGGAGGTGATCATGGGCATAGCATTCGCCCCCGTGTGCTCATTGATGATGAAGATTACTGTGTGTCCTCCAAAAGAAAAATTCAGCAAGAGTGCCACCAACCAAAATTGAGTGAGAGAAATCAAAAGGAAAAGATGAAACATTCCACCATACGTGAGAAAGAGTGGCACCAACCAAAATTCAGTGAGAGGGTTCAAAATAAGAAGACGAGAGATTCCACAATATTTAAGGAGAGCCACAAAATTCTATGTGAGAGTGATCCATAAAAATTGAGAGAAAAAAGAGATGAATCATGTGAGGAATTATTTACTTCTAACATCAAAATACCTTCTATTCTTGTTCCTTTTGCGATGAAGGTTCATGAAGAAAATGATGTTGTGAACTATGATCAGCCCCAATCTTCGATAAGGAAGAACAAGTGATTGTCAATGACAATGATACACATGCATATGTGGCTTCACAATCACAAGACGTTGAAGTAATTGTGCATCAAAATCTATGTGAGAATGAGAGCCACATTGCCAAAATGAGAGAGAGTGAAAACAAAAGTGAGTTGAGTGATTCCACCCACTATAAGGTTGAGAGTGTCAACAATGAGAGTGTGAGGGATACACCACAGAAAAATAGATATTTAGAATCCAGGCCAAGTGAGGATATCTTTGAAACTAACACTCTCATCTCTACTTTTAGTTTTGTCTTTCCAAATGTGCAGGTTGGTGATAAGAATAGGGAAGAGATGGATGCTCAAGACAACACCATACTTGTTGAGAGAAATGAGAAGGTAGTCATTCAACTAAACCCATTGTGTGTTGCCCAAAACCTGAACCATGTCATGGATAATGGTAAGATTTCAGAGGTGCAATCCTTGGTACTTGCACCACCAAAAAGTCTAAAAGTTATTGAAAATAAATCAGATTTGAGTTTGCAAAATAAAATGGCAAGTAATTCTGATAATACATATGGTTCAAAAGGGATTAACCATACACAAAATATTTGCACTGATTTGATTATTTCACATGTTAACCCGTGTGCTGAAATTTTGCAAGTTGATAACCAAAGCTCAATCATACATGATCTTTTCTATGGTTTGATATGGTTCATATACATGATGATTTGCATTCATATGTGTGATACGATGCATTATGTTTCAATGCTCATACATCTTAGAGATGGCTGCACATTTCTCAACCCTTTAGTTAATTCATCAAAACCATCTAAGATCAACAATGAAGGTAAAAATTCAGAGATTCAAACCTTGGTACATGTAGAATCATTGGATTTGAAATACATGAAAAATAAATCAAATCTGAATATTCAACACATACTGAGTACTTGTGATATCACTGTTTCAACAATAAAACATAACCAAAACATTTGTGCTGATTTGACTGGAACTCATGTTCATATAAGTGCTGAATTTCTTTTTGATGAGAGTCTTTGTGCTTTGAATGATCCTTGCAACACTTCATATAACAACAAACAACACCTCATCCAGTCGGTTACTTGTGCTGATTTATTTACAAGGATATCTCCTCTTGAATGTTTGTGTTATACTATGCTTAACATGCCTATTAATATTGAACAAATAAGTGAGAAAATTTCTAACATAACATCTTTGGGTTCATTGAATACTACTCATAGCTTCCAGTTTACATTTGTCTTGATTGGAGAACATGTTGTAGATACATTCCAGGTTCATGGCATTTGTGTAACATATAACAAGCTTGTTGATTTAGACTCAAAAATATTGAAAGACAAACAAAGTGAGAAATCTTTTAAGATGCAACAAATGCTTGGTGCTTATGGTTTCGATCAATTCATGTTGTCAGCATGTTCGTACCATCCACTTAAAGTTAGAAATCTTGTGCAAAGCAAAGCCTATACACTGAAAAGTTATTCATCCACACCTTGGAGCATTGAGTTTAAAAATTATACTTCTAAACCCTTGAATAAACTTTGCTGCCACAATAATTTTTGGAATAACATTAGTTCTCAACATCCATTTGATGAAAAGTTTGATCTCCTAAAGATAAAACATGATAACATGAATCAAATGATTAGATTGGAAAAAAAATTTGTGCTACCATCCTCTAAAATGTTTGCAGGTTTACCAAAGTTGAGAGAATGTTTCTTACATGGAAAATGAAATAATGCAAAATTCATAATGGAACAAATGAACAGAACAAAAGGAATGATTATTGGAATTATCAAGTACATCCACCCTCTATTTTGTCTAAGCTATTTTCAGGTGAACAAAAGTCGTGGACGACTTTTCTTGAAGGGAGGGAGGATGAGGAGACCATACTAAGGCAATCAACATTCAAGCATCCACTCAAGGTGAGAGCTAAACTTAATTCCAAATCATTTAGGTTTCCATATACAAGGCTACTACTTGGTTTATATGATTATAGATTAAAACACCTTGCTATCATGGAATGAGAAGATTGCGATGTTATCTCAACATTACAAACCGGCCTAGCACAACTCTTTGGATTAGAAGAGTTAGAGTCGAGGACGACTCCTTTTCAAGAGGGTGAGGATGATATGACCATGCCAGCAAGCAAGATGTCACAAGCTCCAACTCAAGCTACAACCACTGAAGTTTTACCTACACCGACACCAGCCCAAGTCATCGATGGACCGGTTACACGTAGTCATGCAAAGAAGCTACAACAAGAGGTCCACGCGCTACTTTGTGAGGTTAACTTTAACATTAATGAGAATTATATACTACCTAAGTGTTCTACTTTGATTATACTCAGGTATATAGAAGAAGAGAAGGATGAATTGGACCCTGAAGAACGGACCAATGCAAGTCCTAGAAGACACTACAAAATGGACCAGAGAGTCAAAAACGGACCAGTGAAAGTCAAGAACAGACCAGTGCAAAGAAATCTTCATAACCTTTTAGTCACAAGAGCTATGAATGCCCATGAGGACTTGTTGGAAAGCCTGTCGAGTCTACTCTGGAGGCCAACAGTCACGCGAAGCTAGTTCGGGAATCCATTCCGAGGGGACCTTTCACATTGCCTTCCCTCAGAAACTCTATTTCGTTTCATACCTATCTAGGAGGGTTTTTCCTAGTATACATATCCCCTACCTCTAAGCTATTAGCAACCTTTGATCATTTTGATAAACTACATGATATTGCAGCCGCGCTGCTGAGTGTCTTACTCAACCTTTGTTCTTCCTTGTTCTTCACAGACTTGTGAAGTGAATCCTCTGGGTTCCCCTACTTCGTGCTCTACGGCTTCCGTTCGGCTGCGCCGTATTGTGTGGATTAGTTCCGGATTGTGGTTCTGCGGTTGTTCGGAGATCGAGTCAAAGTCTTCACGGTTTCGGTGCCTCTCTCCCCGTCGCTTGGTCGCATCCAACCTTTGTCAGGTATAAAGCTAGTTATCCGCTGTTCGCAGCAAGTTATCCTTGTTCTTTTGATCTACTGTCGTGAAGATCGGGCCAACCTCCTACCGATTCATATTGGTAGTCCTATCACTTAGTTGCTACATAGGAGTTCAATCTCTTGACTAATCACTTGTTTGCCTACCTATATGATGAGTAGTCTATCTCTAATCTCTGGTTTATCATGGTTTTATCATATATATCATTATTATTATTGGCTTACCCCTGCCTTAGCAAGTGACTGTGTGATTGGTTTCCTCATTA
>NW_018396665.1:0-6978 GCF_000003195.3 Sorghum bicolor | reverse complement strand
ATACTTGATAGCAACAGCGGATAGACAACTCCGAACTTCGGCTATTAACTTCTCTCTACAGGATCCAACTGACTGGTTGATCACAAGCCTAAACTTCTCCTGAGGTTTGGGGGAAAATAGCAAGAGTGAGTCCATGTCGAACTCCACAAGTATAGCAACTAGATTGTATAGCTCCCACAATCCCATGATCAATGTGACATAAATAATGTAGAGCATTAAACAATAAATAATGAGTATTTTAACACAACAAGAATCATCATCGTCGATGCAAGAATCCCCAAGGCCGCTCTTAACCGTGAGCACGGCTAGTATACCAGTTTTACACTCTGCAGAGGTTGTACACCTTTACCCATGAGTCATGATTTACCCTTTCGCCCGAGGAGATCAGCCTCTTAACCCACTTCCAAGGAAGGTCGGCAGGGATCACTATGAAGCCTTTCAAAAGTTCGTCTAACAAGTTAGGGCCGCAAGGTTTCCTTTGCGCGCAGATATAGAGCCCCCCTTCCGATGGCACAATGACTCGCAGCCTATACACATACAGACAGAGGCCACACTATACCCAAAACGGTTCAGCCCCTCCGCCCTTTCGGGTAACCTCTAACAAGCTAGAAAAGGTCTTCATACTGAGCTAAAGCCAGAGCCATTATAGCCCTCATGGTTGCACTGTTGTCCCGGTTATCACTTACAGATAAATCATCAAGTGGCTAAAAAGTCATTTTTATCATTTATTACTTAACATTAATCTAGTCACAGGATCATGGTCACAGAATCAAAATCCAAATTACTATACTTGCCTCAATCCAAATGCTCTTGCTGATCCTTTTAGTTCTGCTGGTCTTACTTGTTGCCAAGTCTCTGATCTTGATCACCAAAAACTACTCTCCGTCTAAACTCGATCATCGATCACACAAACAAACGGAGACAACATACACGAAGCAAACAAGACTACAATTAGAACAGTACACCAATCATATAAAAACAGTATGAAAAGTTTATATAAAGATTCTACGCATCGCTACGATCACACGAACGTAAAGATCACGAAAATCGGAGCTAAAACGAAGGAGATATGAATTTTATACGATTTTATATAGAAAAGTCATTAATTAATTAAGGTCACGAAATTAAAAAGTTTCAAACTGAGAAAATAGTGTTACTAACATGTAGAGCTCCTGAAAACGAACCTAACGCAATTTGAATGGGTCAAATCGGAGTTAAAACGGAGAAGATATGGTCTAACCAAACTAGTGTATTTTCTTTGTATTTCTAGATTTGTTTTTCTAAAGGAAAACGGCAATAAAACAAATCCATGTCATCGTGACATCACCTCGATGTCATCAAGCTATCAATTGGATTGAGAACCGCCGGTAAATGAGCAGAGCATAGGAGATGATGGAGATCTCACCTGGGTGTTTAACATGGATAAGGAGATCGAGCTCGAGCTGTCCACTGCTTCGGAACCTTGACGTGAAACTCGGCAATTTGATGGACCTTGTGCTGCATGCCCGACGACGGCCGAACGACTTGGCAGAAGAAGATGAACCGTGCCGAACGACTTGGTACACAATGCTTCAGCAACATGAGGTTTTGGCGACGTCGTGCCCGTCGAACTCCAGGCGATGCAAAATTTCGTACAGCTGTGGCAAGTGCTACGGTTTGGGTAGGGCGTCGCAGCAGGGCTCGCGCCAAGCCGTGCTCTTAGCCGTATGAGTCTGTTCCTTGGACGGTCATGAACTGGTGGACAAAAAGAATATTTGGAGATTTGCAAGGGAGTTTGATACAACACTACGAGATGTTGTTAAACAAGTAAAGATGAACATGTCTAACAGAATTACCATGGCGTGAGATCTTCGTTGCTGTTTGCTCTTTTATGGTTGGTTGTAGATCGATCGTTCCAACAGTGCTTGACTTAGCAGATCAGTACAGCCAGCCTCGGACGCAAGGCAAGGAGCGGCCGCCGGTCGGCGGCGGCAGATGTGTATGTCACGTTAGGGCTTGTCGCAGGTTCAAGTTTCCTTGCAGGTCATGAGATAATAAACAAGAGGTGACCTTGGGGCCTGGCGAGCAGCAGATAAGGGGCAACAAAACTGATTACGAGTTGGACTCGTGAAAACGGGAAGATGGAATCGGCCTGGTTGCTGGTTTCCTAAATTGTCATCACGTCAAAGCACATTAGGTATAAATAAAAAGAAAAGATAGATAAGTGTCAACGATAATGAGAAAATGGTAAACCTTGATCCATTAGTAAAGCTTTGGACTGAGTCGGACTAGGATGAGAATTAGGTATTTTCAGAATTATTTAATTTCGTGCATAGAAATAATTCTAGAAAAGTCTAGAATTATTATTTAAGCTATGAAAAATATTCCGAAAGCTCTGAAAATCCGAAGAAAAATCTCAGAGACATTGTGGAATATAAGGAACTCAAATAACGTATTTGGACCTCATGATAAGATAATTTGGAGCATTTAAAAATTAGATTATGCTCACAGATAAGTAGGAACATGTTCCCGAAAAATGCTGGTAAGTTTTTAGAGATTGAGTGACGGATGAGGAACTAAAAAGAGTGATTTGGGTTGTAAAGAAAAGATTTTTGAGAATCTCCAACTGAAAGCCTAAGCTCAGAAACAAAGAATTTGATTGTACAAAAAGATAAAGACGTGCTGCAGAAGGAAGACCGACCTACTAAACGTATTTTAAAGACTTTACTCACCATCGAAACACAAAGGAGCAACAAGCAAACATCACCTGAAATCATATTCACCAGCATATATGCACAACCATGTTGCTAAGCCTTATGATAATTTTTAATTTAATAAAAAAATATTTTTACTATATTTTTATGAGCACAAAATACAAAACTAAATCAATTTTCATCTATTTCGAAAGGAGCAAATTTTAGGGTGTCACAATTCTACCCCCTTAAGATGAATCTCGTCCTCGAGATTCGAAAGAGGCACGGATCCTTTGAGAGAAAACAAGATAAAGATCTTGATAACTTTTTCAACTTTACCACTTGCATACCAAAGATAAACTCAATTTTTTCACAGGATGTCTATTATTCATAATTGATCAATATCCATCTTGCTGAAACACATAATAACTTAGCATGGATATGCCTCCTTAGGTAGGAGTGGACCACCTTGATAATCAATTCTTTTTGACGCTACACATCAGTCTTTTAAATTCGCTGGTACCAAGTCTCTTAATCCAAGGTTACTTTCATCACTAAGTTCCAATTATCGGTACCATTATCACAGTTAAGTTGCTTCACTCTCATATTGTATATATAACTTTGTAGATTTTAGTGTCATCTGATCCTCATAAATACAACTCTCAATCCGTGAGTATCAGCAATGACATATATCTCCATTAATATTCTCTAAGTAGGATGATATCTTGAAACAAACCAATTTGCTAAACACTTGTGAACCTTTCCTATGATCCAACATTAGCCAATCCTTCTCATTGTAACTCCTTTAACTAGGCTACCCCCCTCAAGAAACGGTCAACTAAGGGACACAAGAAGGGTAGCTTGCAACTTCTTCCAGACAATTTTAACTACCATTGTCACTGCCTTACATCCCAAAGAACTTAATTATATGCAAGAGAAGAACAAATATCCTAAAATTTTCTCATAATATGAAAACACCAGCGTAGTAAAACAGGTATAACTCTTATTCTGTTTATCAAATAGAGTTGTAGCTCATACCGTTAGAAAACTTATGAAATTCTCTCCAACTTTCATATAGAAGCATTCCTTAGATTCTGTCTTTAAGCTTAGGCAAAATAGCCAATCATAATATCCATCCTGACAATGTCTCAGCACGAATGCAGTAACTTGTACCAGTCATATCTCGAGCTACAGAACTCATATGATGACGATCCTTAATTTGTTGAAAAGCTTATAAAATCATCTACAACTTCCGTATACAACTTTTTCCCAGATTCAGAAGTTAATTTAGCTGAAACTGGGAATTACCAGGTCTGTCCAGATTTTGAAACAGAACAAAAACATCCAATTGTAAATATCATATCTCGGATTCTACTTATCCAAATAGTTCCTGCTTATACCGTTGGAAAGATTAGAAAATTTTCTACAACTTTTATACAGAACACTTTTCCAAATTCTATAGTTATATATGTCTAAAACAGTAAGCAATCGAAACTGGTCCAGATTCTTGACAGCTCATCTGTATCATCTTGTGATTTTTGTAACATCTAAACCATAATAGCTATGAGGGTGATTCTTGCGGTCAGAGAAAGATCTTGAAGTCTAGTTGTTCCCATAAAACTTTGATAAACTTTTCACGATCAGATCTTGAGATATACTATAATCATTGCAGACTGCTCCAGAAAACAGCAAAGGACAGAAACAGAATATCACCAAACCCAACTACTTATGTCATTAATCCTTATACCTTAGGCCTATAAACTAATGAAATTGTGAAGAAATCCCACAAGATCATTGCAATCATTACAAAGATCCAAATCAAGCATAAGCATAATGACAAATCAACTAAGCATTAAAGGTTCACATGTCAAACAAGTCAACTTGCGATATTATCGTTCTCTTCATTAAGGGCAAAGATCCTAAAACTTATGTTTCAAAGACACAAGAAGGTGGTAAGAAAAGGTTCTAATAGCATACCAAATCAAGGAGTGAAGGTGAGAACAAGTACTTTTTAAAATAAGCAACAAGGTAGAGACAGATAGCAATGATAGAGATATTGTATAGAGAAAAATATCAAGGTTTATAGAACAAGGATTTTATAACAATTTTAAAACCTTAAGACGACCGATTTCTAACTAGGCCTGCGTCCTACAGTCAGCATTGCTTTGATACCACTTTGTAATACCCGATTTTAAGGACAAAACCAGATATGCACCATATGTGAGTCATAGAAGCCAAATCTCACATATAGCTACAAATAAGGGGTAATATCAAAAGACAATGCATAAATATATAACGTACTTAATATAAAAGAGATAACCTTGATAGCAAACAGCGGATAGACAACTCCGAACTTCGGCTATTAACTTCTCTCTACAGGATCCAACTGACTGGTTGATCACAAGCCTAAACTTCTCCTGAGGTTTGGGGAAAAATAGCAAGAGTGAGTCCATGTCGAACTCCACAAGTATAGCAACTAGATTGTATAGCTCCCACAATCCCATGATCAATGTGACATAAATAATGTAGAGCATTAAACAATAAATAATGAGTATTTTAACACAACAAGAATCATCATCGTCGATGCAAGAATCCCCAAGGCCGCTCTTAACCGTGAGCACGGCTAGTATACCAGTTTTACACTCTGCAGAGGTTGTACACCTTTACCCATGAGTCATGATTTACCCTTTCGCCCGAGGAGATCAGCCTCTTAACCCACTTCCAAGGAAGGTCGGCAGGGATCACTATGAAGCCTTTCAAAAGTTCGTCTAACAAGTTAGGGCCGCAAGGTTTCCTTTGCGCGCAGATATAGAGCCCCCCTTCCGATGGCACAATGACTCGCAGCCTATACACATACAGACAGAGGCCACACTATACCCAAAACGGTTCAGCCCCTCCGCCCTTTCGGGTAACCTCTAACAAGCTAGAAAAGGTCTTCATACTGAGCTAAAGCCAGAGCCATTATAGCCCTCATGGTTGCACTGTTGTCCCGGTTATCACTTACAGATAAATCATCAAGTGGCTAAAAAGTCATTTTTATCATTTATTACTTAACATTAATCTAGTCACAGGATCATGGTCACAGAATCAAAATCCAAATTACTATACTTGCCTCAATCCAAATGCTCTTGCTGATCCTTTTAGTTCTGCTGGTCTTACTTGTTGCCAAGTCTCTGATCTTGATCACCAAAAACTACTCTCCGTCTAAACTCGATCATCGATCACACAAACAAACGGAGACAACATACACGAAGCAAACAAGACTACAATTAGAACAGTACACCAATCATATAAAAACAGTATGAAAAGTTTATATAAAGATTCTACGCATCGCTACGATCACACGAACGTAAAGATCACGAAAATCGGAGCTAAAACGAAGGAGATATGAATTTTATACGATTTTATATAGAAAAGTCATTAATTAATTAAGGTCACGAAATTAAAAAGTTTCAAACTGAGAAAATAGTGTTACTAACATGTAGAGCTCCTGAAAACGAACCTAACGCAATTTGAATGGGTCAAATCGGAGTTAAAACGGAGAAGATATGGTCTAACCAAACTAGTGTATTTTCTTTGTATTTCTAGATTTGTTTTTCTAAAGGAAAACGGCAATAAAACAAATCCATGTCATCGTGACATCACCTCGATGTCATCAAGCTATCAATTGGATTGAGAACCGCCGGTAAATGAGCAGAGCATAGGAGATGATGGAGATCTCACCTGGGTGTTTAACATGGATAAGGAGATCGAGCTCGAGCTGTCCACTGCTTCGGAACCTTGACGTGAAACTCGGCAATTTGATGGACCTTGTGCTGCATGCCCGACGACGGCCGAACGACTTGGCAGAAGAAGATGAACCGTGCCGAACGACTTGGTACACAATGCTTCAGCAACATGAGGTTTTGGCGACGTCGTGCCCGTCGAACTCCAGGCGATGCAAAATTTCGTACAGCTGTGGCAAGTGCTACGGTTTGGGTAGGGCGTCGCAGCAGGGCTCGCGCCAAGCCGTGCTCTTAGCCGTATGAGTCTGTTCCTTGGACGGTCATGAACTGGTGGACAAAAAGAATATTTGGAGATTTGCAAGGGAGTTTGATACAACACTACGAGATGTTGTTAAACAAGTGAAGATGAACATGTTTAACAGAATTACCATGGCGTGAGATCTTCGTTGCTGTTTGCTCTTTTATGGTTGGTTGTAGATCGATCGTTCCAACAGTGCTTGACTTAGCAGATCAGTACAGCCAGCCTCGGACGCAAGGCAAGGAGCGGCCGCCGGTCGGCGGCGGCAGATGTGTATGTCACG
>NW_018396664.1:0-6995 GCF_000003195.3 Sorghum bicolor | reverse complement strand
AAGGAGGGGCGTGGTGTGCCTGGTTTTATAGAGTTTCGTGCATTTATCGCGCGTACCTTGTTAGGTTAGAAGTTATTTTCGAGTTATGGATGGTTGTTGTGATTGTTGTGGTAGTTGGTTCTATTTTACATGACTGGGGATTTTCGTGGGGTTTGTTTTATTTTCACATTTTGTGTGCCAGAGGTCTGCTTGGAGGAGCAGGATACCTTCGATCTTTCCTCGGTGAAGGTTTTATTTTTTTTTATTTTTTTTACAGTGAAACCTTCGCTGCCTTTTGGCAGAAGTAGTATAGTCTCTGATGCCTGATTGTATTCAGGTCTTTGTCAGGTTTGAAGGTTTTGTCCCTTCTGGCATGTTGTGATGCCTGAGGAGGATAGGTCTTTTTCACTTTTTTGGCCAAGTTGTCCTTGCTGCCCGGCTCTTGGCTAGGTCTTCTACTAAGGATTTGGTGTTTTTTCACCTTTGAGGACGTTCCGAGCTTTCTTAGCTTTTGGGTGAAAGCTGCGGAGGGTCCTTGTAATCACGTGATGTTTTGTCGAATGCTATAGCCTCGTTGCTGGCTGTTTTTCGACTTTTGGGCTTTGGTTCTGGGGTGGATTCCTCTTTATATCTCAGAGGTTTTTACATAGGTTCTGCCTCGTTAAAAACCTCACCTCCTAGTAGGAGTATCCCTGTGAGGAAAAGAGTGCAGACCTTGGAGTGCGAAAAAGTAGAGAGAAAAAGAAAACAAGCGTATTTAGGGACGTGGATGCCGCCGCTTATTTTGCGGGGGTCATCCTTACACTGAAATGTAAAATCTTCGTAGATTGTCGACGTTCCACGTGTGGGTGGAGGTTCTACCTTCGAGGTCTTTCAGGTGGAAGGATCCCGACCTTCCTGCTTGTATTGCTGTATAAGGTCCTTCCCACTTGGGTTGCAATTTACCAGCGTTTGGGTGATCTCCTTTTTTCCTGAGTACCAAGTCCCCATCTTGTATGTCTTTCCATACTACCTTGCGGTCTCTCCATTTCTTGGTTTCTTGTTGATACCTGGTAATGTTCTCCACTGCCTCAAGTCTTATTGATTCTAAGGTTTCCTTGCAGTAGTCTTCATCTTCAGCCAACTGCTGCTTCATGGAACGCAGGCTTTGGTGTTTGATTTCTTCGGGCAACATTGCATCTTCCCCATACAAGAGCTTGAATGGAGTGAACCCAGTTGTTCTTGAAACTGTTGTGTTATGTGACCATACAACTCTGAGTAGTTCTTCAACCCATTTCCCCTTGCGTAGGTTGAGTAAGGTCTTGGAGATTGCGGAGAATATTGTTCTGTTTGCTCTCTCCACGGCCCCGTTTGACTCTGGGTGATAAACAGATGCGAAAGCAATTTTGGTTCCTATGTGATGGCAGAATTCCTTGAAACTGTCTGAATCAAACTGCTTCCCGTTGTCAACTGTGAGCAAGCTTGGAACTCCGAATCTGCAGACTATGTTCTGCCAGAAAAATTTCCTGATTGTTTCAGAGGTTATGGTTGCCAGTGGCTTAGCTTCGATCCATCTTGTGAAGTATTCGATGGCCACGACGGCGAATTTGTTTCCCCCCTGGGCAGTTGGCATTGGTCCTACCAGGTCCATTCCCTATCTCTGCAACGGCCATGATGCTGGTATGAGCTGAGTTAGTGCTGAAGGTCCTGATTGAATTGATGAGAAGGTTTGGCAAGCTTTGCATGTCTTCACTATTTCTTCAGCATCTTTGATGTGGGTTGGCCAGTAGAAGCCTTGTCTTAATGCTTTAGCAGATAATGCGCGAGGTCCAATGTGAGAACCGCATATTCCAGAGTGTATCTCTTTCAGGAGTTCTCTGCCTTCGCTTTGTGATATGCATCTCAGCAAAGGTTGGACTACGCCTTTCTTGTAGAGGAACCCGTCAATGGTGATGTAATTCCTTGCTCTTGCCTCCATCCTTTTGGCTAATGCTTCGTCATCTGCAGCTGTCTTGCCTTTGAGGCAATCAGCTATTGCCTGCCTCCAATCTTCGCTTTCTGTCAGCAGGACTGAGCGAAAAGCTTTTGGCAACGATTCGGTTGCAGGTGTTGCAACAATCTGGTAGAAGGTTCCTTCTGGCAAGGGGGTGTTGTTGGCTGCTGCTTTCGCTAGCTCGTCTGCCTCGTAGTTCTCGGCTCTAGGAATGTACTGCAGAGTGAATCCCTTGAACCTTCTCTCCAGGCCTCTTACGACGGCCAGATATCTTGCCAGCTCCGGGTTGTGTGCTAGGTATTCCTTCTCCACTTGTCCTGCCACCACCTGGGAGTCTGTTTTGATGAGCAGGGTTTTTGCTCCCGAAGCCTTAGCTTTGTTCAGCCCGAGGATGAGACCTTCATACTCAGCTATGTTGTTTGTTGCTTTGAATTCGAGTCCCGCAGCATATTTTATCTTGAGCCCGGATGGTGCGATCAGAACTGCTGCTGCTCCTGCTCCTGACTGCCCCCAGGCGCCATCTGTGTACAGTGTCCACGGCTGGTCGACTAGCTTCTCCTCTTTTTTGTTCGAAGGTGTCCAATCTGCCATGAAGTCAGCCAGGGCTTGAGATTTGATGGAGGTTCTGGGGACATAGGTGATGTCAAACTGTGATAGTTCGGCCGCCCATTTTCCTATACGTCCGGAAGCCTCCTTGTTCCTAAGGATATCACCCAATGGCTGTGAAGTGGGTACTTTGATCTCATGGCTTTGGAAGTAATGCTTGAGCTTTCTTGATGCGCACAAGACCGCGTACGTGATTTTCTCTATCTCCGTGTAGTTCAACTTTGCTCCTGACAGAGCTTCGGACACATAGTAGACGGGTCTTTGCAGTGTTCCCTTGCAGTCGCTTGTCTCGTGTACCAAAACAGCACTGACGGCGTGCTCGGAGGCAGCCACATACAGCAGTAGTGGGGTGTCCGGCTCGGGCACGATTACCACCAGGTTGGTTGCGATATAGCTCTTGAGTTGCCTGAAGGCCTCTGATTGTTCTGGGCCCCATTCTATTTTGCCTCCTCCTCTCAGCACTTTGAAGAATGGAAGGCTTCGTTCTGCAGATCTTGAAATGAATCTGTTGAGGGCTGCTATTCGGCCAGTCAAGCTTTGCACTTCTTTCTTTGTTGAAGGTTCTGCCATTGACATGATTGCCTTTGTCTTGTCTGGGTTAGCTCTGATTCCTTCAGAGCTGATGATATATCCCAGCATTTTTCCTTTGCTGACCCCGAATACGCATTTCTCCGGGTTTAGTTTCAGCCCGGCGGATCTGAGGTTGATAAAGGTTTCCTGCAGGTCCTTGATATGATCTTCTTTGCGCTTGCTCATGACGACAACGTCGTCAACATAGGCTATGATGTTTCTCTGCAGCTGACTTCCCAGAACCTTCCCCATCATTCTGGAGAAGGTTGCTCCAGCGTTTTTGAGACCTTCCGGCATTCTGGTGTAGCAATACGTGCCGAACGGGGTTGTGAAGCTTGCCTTCCCCTCGTCTTCCTTTTTGAGCCAAATTTGGTGGTATCCGGAGAAACAATCGAGTAGTGAAAATCTCTGGCAACCAGCGGCTTTGTCAACGGAGGTATCTATCCTTGGCAAGGGGAAGGAGTCTTTGACACAAGCCTTGTTGAGGTCTGTGAAGTCTATGCACATTCTCATTTTACCATTCTTCTTGGGGACCAGGACCACATTCGCCAACCACTCCGGGTACATGACCTCTCTGATGACCTTTGCGTCCAGAAGTCTTTGTACCTCTGCCTTCGCGGCTGAGGTTCTTTCTTCAGACATTTTTCTCTGTCTTTGCTTCTTTGGCCTCATTCTCGGATCGATGTCCAGCGAATGCTCTACGATATCTCTGCTGACTCCATGCAGGTCAGCGGCACTCCAAGCGAAGATATCTTGATTCTTTTGCAACACGTCCAGCAAATTCAGTTCCTCCTCTCTGCTGAGGGTGGCGGAGATGGTGACCTTCCTATCTGGAACGGCCTCCTGCAGAGGGACACATTTCATTTCCTCCTGATCGGCCAGGTCTGTTTTACCCCTTGGCATGTCTGGTGGCTGGGAAGCTTCCTGTTGCGTAGAGTCCACGGAGTTTATGTTCCGGAAGGACTTGTAAATCGCTTTCTCTATGTTCCTTGCCTCCTTTTGACTTCCGTGAACTGTTATCACTCCGTGGAGAGCCGGGATTTTCATGCACAGGTATCCCATGTGAGCGGCCGTATTGAACTTGTTCAAGAATCCTCGCCCGAATATGGCATTGTATGGGTAGTGCAGGTCTACCACATCGAAGGTGACGTACTCTGTTCTTGCGTTCTCCGATGTGCCGAAGGATACGGGCAAGGCGACCTTCCCCAGAGCATGTATCTGCTTTCCTCCGAACCCGATCAAAGGTGACTCCGAAGGTTGGAGTTGGCTTCTGCTGAGCTTCATTTGGTCAAAGGTTCCAGCAAATATTATGTCTGCGGAACTATCTGAATCCACTAAGATCCTGCTTACTCCCCAACCCGCAACATTCGTTGTTATGACCAACGCATCTGTGTGAGGGTAGCTTTCCAACCTTAGATCTTCCTCGGTGAAGGTTATTGGGGTTCTGGACCAATCGGTGCATCTTACTGGCCCTTGAACTGCAACGTTGTTGACGAGCCGGAGGTGATCCTTCTTCTGCTTCTTTGTCTGGAACTCCATTGAGGACCCTCCAGCTATTGGTAAGATCATTCCAATCGTGGGCAGGGGTGTATGAGGGCCGATCTGATTATCGGGGTGGGGTTCGGTTTTTGGTGGGGGTGGAGCTTGGAGTAGCTGCAGCTGGTTTGGGGGAGGAGGTAGTGACTGCTGGCGGGGCTGTGGGGTTTCGATGTATGTAATATGTGGAGGTCGTGGAGGAACATAGTTTGGTGGAAGGTTGTGATCCGCGGGCTGCTGTGCTGGGCGCCAAGCTGGTAGGAAGCTGGTATAGTAAGCAGAGGCTAGCGCGTTCGACTGAATTGGAGCTGGGTGCTGCTGGCTTGATCCTTCGACATATGAATGGTAGAAGGTTTGAGGGAATGTGTGATTCACCTCCCGAGGTTGAGCAACTGGTGTCGGAGGTTGCGGAGCTGACCTGCTCTTAATCCTCTCCTGAGTTTCCTTTGCATCCGGGCAATCCCTGGTGGAGTGACCCTTCTTCTCCCCATGGAAGAAACAATATTGCTTCCGTGGCCGCTGATTTTGATTTTTTGGCCATCCTGCGTTTCGGCCCCCTCTTCCGGCTTGATTGGGTCTGCGCTCCGAGTTTTGCGTTTCCACCGGTGGACGGTTATGTTTCGGCCTGTCACTCTTTGGTTGCTCAATATTCATCATCTGTCCACTAGCCTCTCGCTGTGGCCGGCGTTCATCTTGGCTAAGGCTCTTCTTCTGCGAATTTCTGTCATTGCCCTGCCTCTTCTGGGAGTTTTGGTCTTCCAATCTCTTGCGGTAGTCGTTGTCCGACCTACAATACTTTTCGAACTCATGGTACAGCTCGTGCATGGATGCTGGTTTTTCTCTAGCCAAGTGAGCTGCGAAAGGTCCTATGCGAAGACCTTTGATAGCTGCCTCAATGGCAACCTCTTCCGGCACGCCGGGTGCCCTGGCCTTGGTCTGCACGAATCTTTGGAAGTATTCCCGCAGTGCCTCTCCCTGACTTTGGCGACACTGGAACAGGTCTGTGGAGGTTAGTGATTCAACCGCGAACCCCTGGAAATTTGCCAAAATCTTGTCTCGAAGGTTCTCCCATGAATAGATCGACCCGGGTCTGAGCATCAAGTACCATGCAAAGGCATCTCCTTCGGCCGCGATCACAAAGGATTTCGCCATTACAGTTTCGTTCCGTCCAGCTGAGGCTACAGCTGCCTCGAAACTCATCAGGAATTGGCGGGGGTTAGCTTTTCCGTTGAACTTGGGGAGCGTGATTGGTTTGTAGGTTGCCGGCCAAGGTGAGGTTTGCAATCCTTCGGATAAGGGGGAACGAAGGTCCAGTGTGCCCCTCAGCGCGCCACCGTAACTTGTTAGCTGCGTACTTACTGACGGACCGGCGCCGGGTTGGAAAGTGGGTTGGACTGTCGGCTGTGGAGGTTGCATGCTAAGGATCTCCGCCTGCAGGATTGAAAGCTGCTGCCGGATCTCTGCTGCCTGCGCTGCAGCTACTGCTACCTCTTGGCTGGCGGCGTAGGCGGCAGCGATTCGGTCTCGCTCCTGCTGAAGGTTCTGCAGCTGCGTCTGCAGTAGCTGGAGCTCTTGCGTGGTCGTGGGTTGTGCCGGGCCTGCAGCGGGAGAAGGTTCCTGGCTGGGATCCGGCTGCTCGTTCTCCGGCTGCTCGCCCTCAGAGCCTTCCCCCTCTACGGTCACATACGTGCTCCGCACGGCCCTTCTCGGCCTTCCCCTCCTGGGGGGCTCTGTCCGAGGTCTTGTGGTGCTAGTTCTCTTTCCAGCCATCGTAGGTGATCCTTCGTTGCCCCACGGTGGGCGCCAATGTTGGGAAAATGCTCTCCGCACTCCCCAGCAGTACGGTGGATCGAGAACCTTCTCACTCGGTGCCGTGAGAGGTTTGAGCACTAACGGACAGTAGGCTCAACAGTAGGTGAATACAGTGAATGCTCTCTCTCCCTTTATTAATGACGGCATCACGCCCCTTATATAGGGCCTGGAAACCGACCTAACGACATGTACATAAATACCCCGTGACGGTGGGGGGATATTCCAGCATATTCTTACATCACAGTCTACTGACCCTAAGTCACCTGCGTAATTTCACATTGCAAGCCCTTCGTTTATCCTCTGTCTGGGGCTTTAGCTGGTCGGAGGCTTGGATCCTCCGCCCAATCGTGGATCCTCCAATGCTTCGGTGTCGGAGGTTCCTCTGCCTGGCTGGGCCGGAGGTTGCTCGACCCGGCCCACCCCGGGAGTTCCTCCTTAGCCTGGTCGAGTCGGAGGTCCCTCGGCGTGCCGCGTTCTCTCGCCATCCTCGACCCGGGAGGCCTAACACAGGTGAAAAGTC
>NW_018396663.1:0-7002 GCF_000003195.3 Sorghum bicolor | reverse complement strand
TCTTACCACAGATGCCTCCCAACCAGCTACCCGCTCTCAACCAAGTGGTCGTGCAGCTAGTAGACAAAGCCAAAATCCAAATGGAAGTCAAGCCAATGCAAATGTTGATGGTATTCATGAAGATGAAGTGAGTCAGACTAGGAACCATAATGAAGGAGTTGACTTGCCCCCTCCTCCAGTAATTGACTTAGCACAAGTCATGGCAACTCAGACTCGCCTTCTAGAGACCTTGGCTCAAGGCATGAACCGCCCCAGGAACAACCGTGGAGCCAGAGCCCAAGACAAGATGACTGAGTTCATGAGGCTTAAGCCACCCACCTTTACTGGATCTGACAACCCCATGGAAGCAGATGATTGGCTTAAGGTGATTGAAAGGAAGTTGGACACAATCCACTACGATGGAAGGGATAGAGTTCTGCTAGCATCTCATCAGCTGACAGGAATTGCCCTTTCTTGGTGGGAAGCCTATAGTGGAGCTGTGGACAATGCCAACACATTCACATGGGAAGAATTTGTGGATGAGTTCTGCTGGTACCACCTTCCAAATGGGATCATGAAGCTGAAAGCTGATGAATTTCACAACTTGAAGCAAGGAAATAAAACCCTGAGTGAATACATCTTCCAATTCACTGAGTTGTCTCGCTATGCCCCAGAATTGGTCAACACTGATGCCAAGAAACAGACAAAGTTCATAGAAGGATTGACCTGTGAGCTCAGAACCCTCATGACCCCACAGATCTATCCAGATTTCAACACATTGATGAATAGGACCATTCTGACTGATGTGGCCAAGACTAAAGAAAGGAAAGAAAACAAGCGCAAGTTTCTCGAGCGTAAGGTTCAAGATGGTGCTAGATCCCAGAGGCTGAAAACCTTTAGCCAACCAAGCCAGCGGACTCAAGCCCCAATGCAGTTTCGCTCTCCTGCTAGTGTCTCTAATAACCAAATGTAGTCATCATATCAGCCCAAGACAACATATCAAAATCAAACTTATGGCAAGGCTCAACAGAACAGCACTGGTCAAGTCACAAACAATGTCAGAACTTGCTTTAACTGCCATGAGACTGGACACTACATTGCCAACTGTCCCTACAAGAACAACCCACCAACAGTATCCACTCAGTCCCACACCGTTAATGGACCAAGACCTGCAGTGTCTGGAGTCAACCGTGGTTTCCCTCGCAACAATAGCAACACCAACAATAATAGCCAGATGATGAAGCAACCTCAACAATCCTATGGTAGAGCCCGTGTCAACCATATTCATGCTCAGGATGCTCAGACTACTTCAGGAGTGGTACTTGGTGAGTTCTTAGTCGATTCAGTACTTGCAACAGTATTATTTGATTCTGGAGCATCACATTCATTCATATCATCAAGTTTTGTTGAGAAGCATCAAATACCCACAGTACTACTAAAGTTACCCCTAATAACTCGAACACCTGGGTCTGACATCAAATGTCATCTAGGTTGTTCAAATGTAAGGATCATTCTAAGTGGGGTAGTTTTCTTAGCGGACTTAGTAGTGCTCAAGTCCAAAGGAATAGATGTTATCCTTGGAATGGATTGGTTAACCAGACACAATGGAATTATTAGTTGTGCAACCAAGGAAGTATTATAAGTTAACCATGAAGGGATTAAAGTGAAATGCCAAACCCGAGGGTCTAAAGTTAATCCAATGGTCTTCAACTTGGATGCAAGGACCATAGAGGAAGTACCAATAGTGCAAGAATACCCTGATGTATTCCCTGAGGAACTACCTGGAATGCCACCAGACAGGGATATAGAGTTCATCATTGATCTTATCCCCGGGACTGCCCCCATAGCTAAGAGACCTTACAGAATGGCTCCGGCAGAGTTTGCAGAACTGAAAGAGCAGCTAAGAGAATTGCAGCAGAAAGGTTATATTAGACCTAGTTCTTCACCATGGGGAGCCCCAGTCTTGTTTGTGAAGAAGAAAGATGGAAGTATGAGGATGTGTGTGGATTATAGGTCCCTAAATGAAGTCACCATCAAGAATAAGTATCCCCTGCCAAGGATAGATGACCTTTTTGATCAGCTTAAAGGAGCCAAGTATTTCTCTAAGATTGATTTGAGATCGGGTTATCACCAGCTCAAGATCAAGAATAGTGATGTTCCCAAGATAGCCTTTGTATCCAGATATGGACAATATGAGTTTACAGTGATGTCCTTTGGATTAACCAATGCCCCTGCCTATTTCATGAACCTCATGAATAAGGTATTCATGGAAGAGTTAGATAAGTTTGTTGTAGTCTTCATTGATGACATACTTATCTACTCTAAGAGTGCTGAAGAACATGGGCAACACTTGAGAGTAGTGTTGGAAAAGCTAAGAAGGCACAAGTTGTATGCTAAATTCAGCAAGTGTGAATTTTGGCTTGAGAAGGTTGCATTTCTAGGCCACATCTTGACAGCTGAAGGAGTTGCAGTTGACCCTGAGAAAGTAGAAGCTGTCTCCCATTGGCAGGAACCCACCAATGTGAGTGAGGTTAGAAGTTTTCTTGGATTAGCTGGATATTATCGAAGGTTTATAGAAGGATTTTCCAAGATAGCTAGACCCATGACAGAGCTTCTTAGGAAGGATAAGAAATTCACTTGGACAGAATCATGTGAGAAGAGTTTCCAAGAGTTGAAGAAGAGACTGACAACAGCACCAGTGTTAACTTTGCCAGACATTCACCAAGATTTCATCATATACTATGATGCCTCAAGACAAGGTTTAGGATGTGTTCTCATGCAAGGAGGAAAAGTGGTTGCTTATGCATCCCGTCGGCTTAGACCTCATGAGCAAAATTACCCTACCCATGATTTGGAGTTAGCAGCGATAGTACATGCTCTCAAGATTTGGAGACACTGCCTCATTGGAAACAAGTGTGAAATCTACACTGATCACAAGAGTTTGAAGTACATCTTCACACAGTCAGACTTGAACCTAAGGCAAAGAAGATGGTTAGAATTAATCAAGGACTATAACCTTGAGATTCATTACCACCCAGGAAAGGCCAACGTGGTAGCAGATGCCCTAAGCAGAAGGTCATATGGTCAGCAGTTGGTGCCTAAGAACACTCACCTACAAGAATAGATAGCACCGTTGAACATGCATATAGTACGTCAACCTCAAAATGGCAGTCTGATGGTGCAGCCAACTCTTGTGGAAGAAATCAAGCAGACACAACATAAGGATAAGGATCTGATGAAGATTTGTGAGCAAACTGGAGAAAATAAAGCTCCATACTTTAGAGTGGATAATAAAGGAGTATTGTGGTATAAAAATAGGATTTGTGTGCCCAAGGAGGGAAAGTTTCAAGAATTAATCCTTGATGAAGCCCATAACTCAGCTTATTCTATCCACCCTGGTGCCACCAAGATGTACATGGACCTAAAAGAAAGGTATTGGTGGAATGGCATGAAAGCTGATGTGGCACGATTTATTGCATAATGTGATGTATGCCAAAGGGTTAAAGCAGAGCATCAGAAACCCGCAGGCTTGCTCCAGCCATTGCCTATTCCTGTTTGGAAATGGGATAAGATAGGCATGGATTTTGTGAATGGATTACCCAAAACTCTGAAAGGAAATGATTCAATATGGGTAATAGTGGACCGCCTTACCAAGGTTGCTCACTTCATATCTGTGCACACCAAATATAGTGGAGACAAGTTGGCCCAGTTATATGTGGATAACATAGTCAAATTGCATGGTGTGCCAAGAAGGATTGTATCTGACCGAGGTACCCAATTTACCTCTAAGTTATGGAAAAGTTTGCAGGAAGCTATGGGAACCAAGCAAGATTTTAGCTCAGCTTATCATCCTCAAACAGATGGCCAGACTGAAAGAATAAATCAGATAATGGAAGATATGCTAAGAGCATGTGTGCTCACATATGGTAAAGATTGGGAGAAAAGCCTAACTTATGCAGAGTTCTCCTATAATAACAGTTACCAAGCTAGTTTAGGCATGTCACCTTTTGAGGCCCTGTATGGAAGAAAATATAGAACCCCATTGATGTGGTCAGAAGTTGGAGAACGAACCTTGCTTGGACCAGCCCTTATAAAGGAAGCAGAAGATCGTGTAGCTGAAATCAGAGAAAAATTGAAAGAGGCACAATCACGTCAAAAGAGCTATTCTGATAAAAGAAGGCGAGATTTATGTTTTGCAGTTGGAGATTTTGTGTATATCAAAGTCTCTCCTATTCGAGGAACTCGAAGGTTCCAAGTTAGAGGCAAGCTAGCACCTCGGTATATTCGACCATATCAAGTATTACAGAGGATTGGAGCTGTAGCCTATTGTGTTCGGTTACCTGAAGAAATGTCAGATATACACAATGTGTTTCAGGTCTCCCAATTGAAGAAATGTCTCAGAGTACCAAAGGAACAAATATCGCCACATACAGTTGATTTACAAGACGACCTAAGATATCAAGAAGTGCCAATAAAAATCCTAGACACAGTCACCAAGCAAACTCGAACGACCACAGTCCGAATTTGTCGTGTTCAGTGGAGTAGACACACTGAAGCGGAAGCAACATGGGAAAGAGAAGATGCCCTGAGAAAAGAGTTTCCTCACCTGTTTAGAACCCAGCCGAATCTCGAGGACGAGATTCCTTTTAAGTGGGGTAGGTTTGTAACATTCAAAAATCACTCGCATTAAAAATTATTTTCAAAATATATTTCAAAAACTATAAATCATTTGAGCTCTATAGTATCTCCATCTAATTCTTTTGTATCCATCCTAATTATTCATCTTTAAATATAACCTGCATGAGCATCATATGTCCGCTACCCATCTCTCTCGCTCGCTCGCTTTGCCCGATACCCGGCAACGGCGCGTGCGCCGACCCCACCACCATCATCGCCGCAGCTCACTCGCGCCTGGCCCCCTCGCCGAGCGCACTCGCTCGCACGCGCACCGCGACATGCGGGCCCCACCGCTCACCTTTTCCCGCTCCTCTTTTGCTGTACAAAAAGATAGCAAGTCGCAACACACAACTAGGCACCATCTATATTTTTCGCGCATAAATAACAGCAAGTACCAGCAAGCTTTCATGCAAGAAAACATAGCAGTGCACCCACACGAATATATATCTCATGCATGCAGAGGAGGCAAAGCCTCAGCAACACACGCGCTCGTACTTCGATACGTGCCGACCATCACATAGTAGCAAGTTAGGCACCGTCCATGCATGCAAAGCATTCACCGTCCATCGTCCTTGCTCAGCAAGTGGTAGAGCTACCATTACGTTAAGAAGCCGAGCACTGGTGCCAGGGCTCCTCTCTTGCTGCCTATAAAAGGCAACGTCGAGCTGCTCTTGCCACCGCATTGAGCTCACCGTGCTGCTGCTCAGCTTCTCCCTTTCAGCACCTCTGTTTCTCTCTCGTGCTCTTCACAGGTGAGTAGCTAGCAAGCACCTTCAGACCCTCCTCTATCTCTCCTAAGCCATGGCTGTCCTTGTTCCTACATTTACCGAGCCTTTCTCTGAGCTCCACAAGCCATCCATGGAAAACAAGAGTGAGGAGCACGAACGCTCCTGTACCCCCACCTCTCTCTCTGTTAATTCTTCACCAATAGCAGTAGCTAATTTCAATTTCTTCCCTTTCTGGACCCACACGTAAGTGAGCAAAGATGCATGCCAGAGTACACCATGAAAATGACAGCACATGGTCACTTGTCTCTCCAAAAAGCCTTGTTTATTTTAGTAGACAATGATCTTATAAAATTAATATCTCCTTCATCCGAGTTCAGATTTCAACGATTCTTTTTCCTAAATTCATCTAAAATCATGATCTACCTCCCATATTAATTTCATGATTTTTAGAGCTTATTTGAATTTATGTGATTATTTATCTGTGCTTGTTGTCTGTGTCGGTCGTCGCGTATTTTAGCTGACGGAGTGAACGAGCTGGAAAACGCGGACGTTGGAGACGAGTACCGCGAGTTTGACGCCGAGGACCCGAACTGTCAGCAGGAGTTTGCCGAGGATGCCGACGGAGGCAAGTCCAACCGATTCCCTTTGATGCATATTGATCCTATTATTAAACACAACCCGTAGTAGCCGTTTTAAATATTGCATGTACGATATATGTACGAAGTATTTTCGCTGCTTAGTTAAAACCTGTTGAATAGCCATCCTTGAATTGATATTACCCGGTAATTGTCTTGTTTGAACATAGGAACAAGTAATATGCTATGACAAGAAATATTATTATTTAGTATGCTTAGGACTTGTTACTCATTCCGGATACTCATCGCTATATTTTCTCAAATATAATGATTTTAAAAGTAAAAGGTGTGAGTGGTGAAAATAAATTGTGGGTATTGTGAAAGGGTTAATGAACAAGTCATAGATGTGATTACTATAGAGATGGGCGGATGAGATCTCTTTTAGGGATGCCCTGGTGTTGTGGCTTATACCTTGCGGGGTTAAGCGTGAAGATATCCGCCTTGTCTCGATTAAGGACTGAGTTGATGATTCATCTTGCCTAACTCATTTATCGTACAACCACTCGCCTTGCATGGGAAAGGCTTAGTCTAAATCCCTCTAGTTAGTATGGCAATCACCTGGAGGCAGGTGTGCAACGGGACACTAAGTGATGTATGTGAAATTGTGGAAATATATGAAAAGAGCTTTGTGAATTATTGTGGTATCATGAGATGTGGCCTTAGTGTTCCTGTGGTGAGCGCCATTACTTAGCTATGGAGGGTAATGACTTTGATGGATCTGTGCTTGCACGACGGTGTAAGTTATGGTATCCTACTTGTGGGAAAAGTGTACAACCTCTGCAGAGTGTAAATCTATCTGGATAGCCGTGTCCGCGGTCTCGGACGGGTTATGGTTTGGTTTCAACAACTAGATGGGATGAGATGAGTGAAAACATGAGAGTGAGTGTGATTTTAGAAATAAATAGTTGACTGCCATTGTGTTGTGGGAACTGGGGTTCAACAACACTTAAAATTGTGATCAAACTCCCATTTCAGAAATACTA
>NW_018396662.1:0-7071 GCF_000003195.3 Sorghum bicolor | reverse complement strand
TGTTGTGGTCATGCTCAACATCCTCATTTGTGCCCACCTTTGGCACATCATCTTCTTTGGATATTGCCCCATATTTCTTATTGAGAAATACCCAAATCTCATGGGCGGACTTCATATCCATGATCTCACCAAATATATTATCTTTCATAGATGAGTAGAAGATGTTAGTAGCTTGGCAATCAAGATGTAGGCATTTCTTTTGCGCTTGAGTTGCAACCTTTTTATCAATTGCACAAGAAAAGCCCACATCTACGATCCACCACATTTGAGGAGAAATAAACTTAAAATTGCATTGCATCCAATTTCTCCACCGTGCAAACTGTGTGCCATCAAAAATGTGTGGACACTCAACATCTAGCCCATAAGCCGCCATCCTCTCGGGTCGGTGAAGACCACAAATGAGAGACCTAGCTCCGATACCACTTGAAGGGTCGAGATGGCGGACTAGAGGGGGGCTGAATAGTCCTTTCTAAAACTTATCGCACTGGCTAACCGAAAACAAATACGGAATTAAATCTATCGGCCTAGCCAAGACTACACCCCTCTATCTAAGTTCTCTAGCACCTTGAAAAGATCCTAAATAAGCAAGCAAGGTGCTACCTTAGCAAGAGCTCACCTAATCAATTCTAGGAGCAAGGTCACACAAACCTATGCAACTAGTACTTTGCAAACCGGGGGAGCTCCTACACAAACTAGTGAGGCAAAGCGCACAAAGCCTAAGCTCACTAGCAAGCTCAATAACAAGGCAACTAATGCCAAATTAGAGAGCGCAACTTACTTAGCTACACAAACTAAGCAATGTGACTAACAAGGTTACACAAACCAAATTAGTCACGTAAGGGAACTACTTCTAGCTACACAAGCAAGAAGGTAACTAGCAAGCTACACAAGCTAACTAATTACAAGAGCAACTACACAAGCACAAGTATATAAATGTAAGAACAAGCTTGTGTTAGGGACTTGCAAACCAACGGGAAGAACAAAGTTGACATGATGATTTTCTCCCGAGGTTCACTTGGTTGCCACCAAGCTACGTCCCCGTTGAGACAAGCTCCAAGGTTGCCGCCGGTCCTCTTGCTAGTGGTGACCCGCAAGTCACACTCTCCCACGTGGAGTGCTTACCACAAGCTCTAGCACTTGACCCGGCCGGACCACTTGTCGCTCTTCACGTCTCGCTCAACTAGAGTTGCTCTTCGCGATCCCCGCGGGGTGAGCACCGTACCCCTCACAATCTCTTCTCCGGAGCACCGCACAATCTCCTTGCGTGCTTCGACGGAGTCACAAGCCACCAAGCCGTCTAGGAGGTGGCAACCTCCAAGAGTAACAAGCACCACCGGCTTGCAACACGAACACCTAGTGCCACTCGATGCAATCTCTCAATGCAACGCACTAGAATCACTCACTCGCTATTGATTCGCACTCTTGCAAGCACAAGTGAGTTAGAAGCCTTCCTAGCACTCCCCAAGCATGGACACTAAGTCCCAAGGGTGCTCAGCATCAGCCAAGGCCGGCCACCACTTCTATTTATAGCCCCAAGGGCTAAACTAGCCGTTACCCTTCACTGTGCAAAAGTCGACCACACCGGACGCGTCCTAGTTCACACCGGACGCGTCCGGTATTGACCAGACCAGCGTCCGGTGCTCTTGACCGTTAGAAAACTAGCTGTTGCCCTTAACGCTGACAAGGCACCGGACTCTCACTTTTGAAATACCGGACGCGTCCTAGTTCACACCGGACGCGTCCGGTGTGCACCGGATCCAAACTCAGTGAGCGTCGCAAACTTGAGCCAACACCGGTCACCACACCGGACGCACACACCGGAGCGTCCGGTGTGCACCGGACTCACACCCAGAGAGCTCTGCAAGAGGAGTTTGCACCGGACGCTAACTCGGACGCGTCCTAGTTCACACCGGACGCAAACTCTGAGAGTTTCACCGAGAAACGAACTCACCGGACGAGGCACACCGGACTCTACGCGAAAACTGTTTCCGCGTCCGGTGCCTCAACTCGGACGCGTCCGACCTCATACCGGACGCGTTGCACAAAAAGATTTCTAACTTCTACCCTTGCTTCCATGTGCCAACACCAAAGTGTCTCCACACTTGTGCAAGTGTGTTAGCATTTTCTCAAACAATTTTCCAAGGGAGTTAGCCTCTCAACTTGCCACGCCACTCGATCCTAACACGTATGCAAAGTTAGATCGCTCAAGTGGCACTAGATGACCGATATGCAAACAAGTTTGCCCCTCTTGATAGTACGGCCATCTATCCTAAATCCGGTCATAAACTTCTCTACACACCTATGACCGGTGAAATGGAAATGCCCTAGGTTATACCTTTGCCTTGCACTTTCCATTCCATCTCCTCCAATGTTGATGCAACACATGCGCCAACCAATCACCAAATGATATGATCCACTTCATATCATCACATGACCGTATTGGTTCATCGATCTTAACCTCACTTGCTCTTCACCGTTGCCTCGGTCCATCGGCGCCAAGTCTTGCTCAAGCTTCACCGTCACACGCGGTCCCTCGCTTCAAAGCCTCCGACTTGCCCTTCACTCTTGCAACCGGTCCATCAAGCCAAGCCTCATCTTGATCTTCTCCACCTTGGTCATATGACTCCATGTCATGTCTCATGTGCAATGAGCTCCTCCATCATCACATCATCACCTGTGGACTAATCTCCTGTGTATCTCACATAAACACTATTAGTCCACCTAAGTTGTCACTCAATTACCAAAACCAAACAAGGACCTTTCAACAGGCACATCCGCTCCCAAAACTCCCATCATCAGTCCGAAGAATAGCTGTTGTCGCCCCTTGGCCAGCGATTGCATCAAAAGCCGCATCAACATTGCACTTACTCCAACCATTAGGTGGTGGCCACCAACTCTGCCTGACATTAACTGGCTTTATCGGCTTTTTCTCCTGGGTGGTCTGCCATAAGTCATGTGCCAAATCCACAGCCCAATTAACAGCCACCCTGATTGGAGGTACATTTTCCCCACGTCGGCGTTGATTCCTCTGAGACCAGAGAGCATGCATTCCAATGATGAAAATCCCCCTCTCCTTGTCACTGCAGAATCCCAGCCTCAGGATATCCGATGCACAGAAATGAATATGCAGCTAAGGCATTTTAGCACTGGTCAATGTCTTGACTTCATTCCAAAAAAGCTTCGTAATTGTGCAGTCCGTCAGAACATACTTTATTGTTTCTTGTTCCACACCACACAGCTCACAAAAGGCTAGAGGCTCAATATGGAGATGGTGAAGAATAGCTTTCGCTGGCAGAAACTCATGAAGCACTCTCCACTAGAAAACTTTGACCTTTGGTGGCACCTTGAGGCTCCAAATTCTCTGCCATGAAACATCACAAGAAGCTTGCGCCTGCGTTATGTCATCTGGAGTATGTTCAGTAGCAAGCTTTCTATAGGCTGATTTAATAGAGTATTCACCATGCTTCTCCAATTCCCAAGCCCACCAAATCTCTACTTGTTGTCTGACTAGAATTTGTAGGATTGCCAATGCGTCGACTGGGATAAAAGACTCACGAATTAATTCTTCATTCCAGTGCACGGAATCAGTTAATAAATCTGACACCAGATCAATCTCCTGATGACCTCTTAGGGTAAGAGGTCGAGCATCAAAATGCAAAGGGATCCATCTATCCCTCCAGATACTTGTTGAGCTGCCATCTCCAATTCTTCTGATCATTCCTTTCTGAAGAATTTCTTTGCCAGCCATAATAGCTCGCAATGTGTGACTTGCATGTTTCTTGCGAGTACTACTCATAAAATCTGTGTCATGGTAGTAGCGACCTTTTAAGACCCTCGCACATAAACTTTATGGTCTTGTAGTAAGTCGCCACTCCTGCTTAGCCAACATTGCTTTGTTGAAGAGATGCAAATCCTGAAAACCCAATCCACCTTTTGATTTGTGTTGGGATAGCCGGTCCCACCGGAGCCAATGCAGATGACGGTTCTCAGCTGATCCTCCCCACCAGTAATTCAAGATAGCAGTCCTCATTTTCTTGCAAGTGATCTTAATTAGACAACAAAAAACAGCTCATAGAATAGACCGGGACTGATTGTGCTACTGATTTAATAAGGACTTCCCTTCCTGCGCCTCACCTCCTGACCACTCCAAGAGCCTATGACCCTCTTAATTCGCGTCGGCATGAACTCAAAGGTACCAGCATTGGACTGCCCCATAGCTGTAGGCAAGCCCAAGTACTTGTCAGCTAGTGCCTCAGTTTCAATGTTCAATTCATGTCGTACCTCTATCTTCTCCTGCTCTAAACAATTCTTACTAAAGAAAATTGCTGACTTATCTTTGTTCACTAGCTGACCTAACCCTTAGATACATTGGGCCAACATACTTCACCAAACACGAGAGACTCTCCGCACATAGGAGAAATAAATAAGGGGAAACTAGATCTCCTTGGCGAATACCTCATGTTGGTTTGAAGCTTCCTGAGAGCACTCCATTGACTCTGATCGAGAAGGAAACGGAGGTCACACATTTCAATATCAGGGACACAAAGCCTTCATGAAAGCCCAACTTCAGCATACTACCCCGTAGGTACTACCATTCCACTCGATCATATGCCTTAGCCATGTTTAGTTTAATGGCACAAGCACTGGTTTTCCCTTTCTTCCTGTGAAGGTAGTGCATGCATTCATAAGCCACCAACACATTATCAGTGATTAATCTGCCCGGGACAAATGCACTTTGCTCCTCGGACACAATCTCGTCTAGTAAACCCCATAGCCTGTTGGCCAGAACCTTAGAACATAATTTATAAATTACATTACACAAGGATATAGGGCAAAACTGCTTCATTTCTTGCGGGTGCTTAACCTTTGGAATGAGCACAACTATTGTCTAATTCATGCTCTCAGGCATATCTCCCCCATTGAGAAAATCTAGAACTGCTGTGGTAACTCCGTCCCCTATTAGATCCCAAAGGAACCGGTAAAAACCAGCCGACGAGAGCCCATCCGGTTGAAGGGTCGAGATGGCGGACTAGAGGGGGGCTGAATAGTCCTTTCTAAAACTTATCGCACCGGCTAACCGAAGCAAATGCGGAATTAAAACTATCGGTCTAGCCAAGACTACACCCCTCTATCTAAGTTCTCTAGCACCTTAAAAAGATTCTAAACAAGCAAACAAGGTGCTACCTTAGCAAGAGCTCACCTAATCAATTCTAGGAACTCCACCTCCTTTGCAAATGTGCTAACACTAACAAGTGTCCACCACCAAAGTGCATGTGTGTTAGCTTTTCACAAACATTTTCCCAAAGGAGTTAGCCTCTCAAACTTGCCACGCCACTCGATCCTAACACGTATGCAAAGTTAGATCGCTCAAGTGGCACTAGATGACCGATATGCAAACAAGTTTGCCCCTCTTGATAGTACGGCCATCTATCCTAAATCCGGTCATAAACTTCTCTACACACCTATGACCGGTGAAATGGAAAAGCCCTAGGTTATACCTTTGCCTTGCACTTTCCATTCCATCTCCTCCAATGCTGATGCAACACATGCACCAACCAATCACCAAATGATATGATCCACTTCGTATCATCACGTGACCGTATTGGTTCATCGATCTTGACCTCACTTGCTCTTCATCGTTGTCTCGGTCCATCGGCGCCAAGTCTTGCTCAAGCTTCACCGTCACACGCGGTCCCTTGCTTCAAAGCCTCCGACTTGCCCTTCACTCTTGCAACCGGTCCATCGAGCCAAGCCTCATCTTGATCTTCTCCACCTTGGTCACATGACTCCATGTCATGTCTCATATGCAATGAGCAACTCCATCATCACATAATCACCTGTGGACTAATCTCCTGTGTATCTCACATAAACACTATTAGTCTACCTAAGTTGTCACTCAATTACCAAAACCAAACAAGGACCTTTCAATCTCCCCCTTTTTGGTAATTGATGACAACTCTACAAAGATATGGAAATTAAGCTTTTTCAAGCTAGCACTTTACACAAGTGTAAATTGCTAACTTGATTCGGATTTTATGCTACTTATCCAACATTTAAGCTCTATGTCAAGATTTGGATAAGCACCGTAAAACCCAACTAAGTGCTAAGGTGTATAGAATAAACCTTTGTAGCTCGATACCAAAATCGATATCATTTGAAGCATTCGATGTACACCATCCTTAGCACCATGTGTAGCTAGACAACAAAAACACTAGAAACCCCGTGAGATCAACATTAAGAGCAAGGGTCTAGTCTTTACTTGAAGAACACAAGTCTAGCTACTAACCTATGCATGCTAGTTATCTATCATCAATCAAGTTCTATAACTAGCATACACCACACAAGCATGCATATTGAATTTAAAACTTATGCAATGCAAGCAAGCACATGAGTATGCACAAATCAAATGCAAACATACAATCAATGTTCATGAGCTTGCTCCCCCTACTTATGTGCTTTACTTTTGTCCAAGAATTTTGATCGATCCATCATCTTTTCTTTTAATGTTGCTCCCTTGTCCATGTCCATCTTTGATCTCTCCCCCTTGAAACATATCTTTTCTTGTCCAACTTATCCCATCATATCTTTATTCCAACTTCTCCCCCTTTGTCATCAATTTCCATAAAAGGTGTGATACCAATTAAATCACTTCATACCAATTGAAAGAGTGTTTATCTCATTATGACAAAGGATTGCATTGGGATAGATGGTTGAGGCTTGAATCTTGCATTTTTTATGGACATCACCATATGTGTTGGAATGACATTACTTGAATTGCTCTTGAGATACCACATAGGATCTTTGACCTTGATACAATTTGGTGGGGCAACTCCCCCTATGTCATAGCATGGGTCATTCACTTGTCAATCTTTTTGGTGAGGGAGCTTGCTTCGCATGATGATCACTTAAAGTTGAGGATCACTTGTGGAACCACCTTCTTGTAGGATAGATACCATATGTATAAATGTGATATCAAAATATCTTATCCGATACCATATGGGATTCTTCTACCAATTAAGGTCTTCTAGTATGGAACCACTTGTTTGCTATCTTGAACATTTGCTATCATCA
>NW_018396661.1:0-7113 GCF_000003195.3 Sorghum bicolor | reverse complement strand
ACAAGGAAGCACTAGAGCTAGAGAAACAAAGAGCTAGAGAAGCACTAGAGATAGAGAAGACAAGAGCTGCTTCAGAGAAGACAAGAGCCGAAGCCGACTTGATTAAGCAAGAGAAAGAAATAATGTTTGCGGACACTACCTCCCTTTCCACGATTCAGCGTGAATGGGTGGAGATGATGCAAAAGGAGATTATGGCTAAACGTCGTCCAATTTAAATTTAGTTAAATTATTTAATATCTACAACATTTAGTTCAAAATTTTCATTCACCAGAACCTTTGTTTCGTGTAGTCTTAAATTTATTTCAGTACAACCTTTTGTTTGTATGCAGAACCTTTGTTTAATTATTATATCTGAATATTTAAATCAGCAGTTTGATTTTATATACGTGCATGAATTATACGTGCAATGCATGGTCTTGTAGCATCACGTGTACTGCTGTCATTCGCCTGCACATCACCTGAATGCAATGCCGATTCTCGGCTGCCCCCCTTGAATGCACCTTCGTTGATGCATGCAATCATCAAATTATAGTAGAATTAATTAATCATCCGGCAGAGCAAAGCAAACATGAAGTCACCGTGTGCAGATGGCCGAGATGTCCGTCGGTTGGAAACAGGTACTTGTGGGCCTGTTTTTTTACGTTTGTTAAGTCATTTTGGCAAACTATTGGAGATCATCAAATATTTGACTTGCCATTCTTTTTATCAACTTGTCAAAAGTCAAGATTTGCCAAACAGTTTTTGCCAAACTGTTGGAGATGCTCTAAGTAGCTGTTTTGATAGTTCATGGACTGGCTTGAAACAGTCCAGCAGCTATAGGGGCCGGTCATGCACTTTGCTCTTTTTTAATCTATTGTAAAGATGAGGAGGCGGGATGGAGGGCAACGTATCTAGTTTTCATTCCAAGGGATACGTTGCAAAACAGGGGTTTGTAGCGTAGTGATTTAGAGCTTGGGTGAGAAAATTAAGGAGTTGGGAAGATCCACCCAAAACCAGGCAGCCAATGCAAATCTAAGTCTAGGGTTGTATTTTTCCCCTCATGGTCCACCTCATCCTATATATATGATGAAGGGTCAAGCCCGATTAAGCTAAGAAGAGAATAGTTGTACATATGAGTATAGAACTTTACTTTTCGTCATGTCTTCTCCTTTGCCCTATTTTTTCGGCCCCTATTTGTTGTTCGTCCTTTAATTCGATGACGAAAGGTGGTGCCTTAGGGATGCTACTGACCTAGGGAAACCTGGTGACATCCACACCCTAACGGGGTCTCTATTGTTTGAGAGTTTCAATGCATGGTTCGTTTACTAGCTTGTCCAAAAGCTAGTCATTTCTGGTCACATAAGTGTGATATGTATCCTTTTCCAGTTTGCTCGTAAACCTAGACGCTCTCCACCATGTAAGCATGACAATTTTGGTCCTGGCTGAAACCCATGATCATGCCAATAAATGATCTATTTCCTATATATCTGAGCATTCTAGCTCTTGATGTGTGGAAGCCTAATTACCAAGAACAATACAAATCCTAAGTCAAACCATTTCTATCTTTGAGTGACTGTAACACCAAAAATTCAATTTTCTATTAATAGGATTAAATTGGATTTATTTAAGTATTTTTGTGGGTATTTAATCTAGAAAATAAATAAATTTAGTTGAAAATTAAAATTCATTATAAGTTTAGGAACATGTTTTTGCATTCATGCTGGTTATGGTTTTATTTCTGTGCTGTGTGCTTTTGTCTAAAAATTTAAAAGAATTTGAAACTGTTTTGAAAGGCTTTAGGAAAATAAATTAGAAAAAAAGGAAAAGAAAGTCGCCCTCCCTGGAATCAGGCCCAGAGGCCTGGCTTTCCCCTCCTCATTGCGAGGCCGAGCAGCCCAACTCGCGAGGCCTCGGCCCGAGCTGGCCCAGCAGCGGCCCAAGTCGCGTGCGCTCCCTCACCTCTCCCTCTCATTTACTGACTGGTGGGGCCCGTTGTTTGTGTCTTCATCTCCGTCTTCTTGTCATAGACGGGCCGAACACGCGGGAGCAACCAAACCGCACCTTCCTACCTGATTTTTCTGAGATTTGTTGCCAACAACGCTCAACCGACCCCTATTAGGCCTGCACAACCTCCCCTGCTTACTTCATTCGTTTGGACGCATACCCAAGAAGCCCTAGCCACCTCTATCGTCGTTTTCTGGATCTCGTCAATACAGAGCAAGGCCGCCGCCATGTAACTTGCATCTCGCTGCCGTGTCAACAAAGACAAGACCGTGCCGAGCTTCGGGTTGAGGTGACGTTGATGCCGAGCCCTTCCTTTTACTCTCTATCACGTTCTTTTGTCCTCATATCTTTGCCGAACTTTCTACAGGAGCTTCCAAATGCCATCTCTCGCCAAGATCCTCTCTAAGCCCTTCTCGTTTTTGTTTTTGCCCTAGGTGAGTTCGGAGTAAGCTCTTCGTTCTCCTGGTGGTTTTCTTTCATATTTTGGCACTCGGAGTCGTGAGAACCGCAAACTCCGGCGAGGAGTTCGGCTTTCCGACAATGGCGCCGCTGTAGGCTACTGTGCGCCGCCGGTGTTTCCCCCTCCTCACTCCCCAGATCGGATCTCGGCCGCTCACTTCTAATCCAACGTCCCACATTGGCCGATACCCCCTCAGCACATTCAGAAAAATACGTTTTCCCTTTTCCAAAAGCGTAGATTTATGGGTTTAAATCTAAATACATTTTCTGGTATTTACATAAATGCCACTGGACTTAAATTGCTTATAAAATACTCATTTTAACTCCGATTTGACCCATTCAAATTGCGTTAGGGTCGTCTTTGCAAGCTCTACATGTTAGTATCACTGTATCTTCAGTTTATATCTTTTTTATTTTTGTGGTCCTATTTAATTAATTATTCTTCTATCGGAATTATTAGAAAATTCATAACTTCTTCGTTTTAATTCCAATTTTCGTGATCCTTACCTTTGTGTGATCGTAGCGCTGCATAGAATGTTTTTATAAACTTTTATATTTGTTTTTGCCACTATCGGTGTATTGTTCTAATTATAGCTTGTTTGCTTTCTGTATGATTGTCTCCATTGGAATGCGTGTTGTTGATTGACGATCGAGTTTAGACGGTGAGCAGTACGTTGGTGAGCAAGGCCATGTCTTTGCAAACAGGAGGAACCACAGGAAAACTTTGATCAAGAGAAGTATAACTTCGGACTATCCTTGTTACCTATACACTTATAATTATATATATAATATGCATGTGGCTACCTTGACAACCTTAGCAAAATCATAGATGATTTGTTATCTCGAATTCCTTGTTATCTATTTGATATACATTTGGGGTAGATTTGCTAGTGCTTGATGTAATCCATGATCCTGTAAGATAATTAATGACTATGCAATGAACGTTAAAAGATGACTTATGACTATATGAGACCTTGTCTGTACGTGATCACCCAGGATAACAGTGCAACCATAAGGACTATAATGACTCTGGCTTTAGCTCAGTATAAAGACCTTTTCTAGCTTGTAAGAGGTTACCCATAAGGGTGCTAGAGTGGCTTGCCGTTTTAGGTATAGTGCAGCTTATGTTCTTATGTGTATAGGCTGCGCGTAATTGTGCCATTTGAAATGGAGGCTCTACATCTGCGCGCCAATTGGAAACCTTGCGGCCCTAACATGTTAGACAAACTTTTGAAAGGCTTCATAGTGATCCCTACCGACCTTTTTTGGTAGTGGCTTAAGAGGTGACGGGCCTCGGGCAACATGGTAAATCATGACTCATGGGTAAAGATATACAACCTCTGCAGAGTGTTAAAAATTGGTATACTAGTCGTACTCATGGTTAAGAGCGGCCTTGGGGACATCTACATTAAGATGATGACGCTTGTTACTTTATAATGATCATTTACTTATCGTTTATGTTTAGTATTAATTATGCTTACGTTTGATCATATGGTTATGGGATTTACTATGCTACCTTGACATTTGCTATCTAAATATGAACATGCTCTATACATATAAAAGCTAATTGCAGCAAACTAGTGTCAGCTAATTGAGCCTCTTGAAATTTGGGTGTGATAGTGACGATTCTTCTGAATTCGTAGTTTAATTACATGCAAATTATTTATTCCCAAAATATTCCTCCTGATGAATCCAAATCCATAAATTTTATAATTTCAAACTACACAATTTTCTAGAAAATGAAGATAAAAACTAAAAATGTTTGTCTTTGGTAAAAGTAGAACAAAATCAAGAACAACAACCTTTGTGAAAGAGAGGAAGTACACACCAAATTCTCAAGGAGCATGGTCATGTGCTTGCACCGATTAAATCATTCTTATATAAGCGGCAAGTGCAAACTTATAATGTTACTAGGTTGACTTCACGAGTTCCCTAATACTTTCACATGTCTTTTTTGACATGATCGTCAACGGTGGCCCCTTTGACATGTGGCCAGTTCACACAACAGTTCTTTGCAGATGATTAATTCAAAAGAAAATATTTTTATTAATTCTCAAAAAGAAACAATATGTATGTAAAACCGTCTTACAACATAGTATCAGAGGACATGTAAACACAACATTGTTTCAAAGAAACATCAAAATCAATAAATCCTTCACTAGATAGCCGGATTATCTGATCCGTATCTAGCCTTACAAATCATTACTTCATTTCTGAAAAATAAGAGAACGAAAAGACCAATAATCTTTCTTCCACGACACAAGGAGATCAGCCTCCAAATTGACCATTGAAGTAATTGCCAAGGCCTCCAAGGGAACCATGCAGCAGAGAGTTGACATGAACGCCTTTACGCGGTCCATTGCTCAAACTGGGAAAAGTGGTATACATGGTTCCTGCACTCTGTCCACCAAAAAAAACCTGGGAGGGCATTGCCACCATATGCATACGAGGTTGTGGTGGTGGCCTTCTCACTCGCATGGCATCTTCCAGCACCTCATGGGACCTCTCCTTGACCATGTCGTGTACCATATAAAGGTCCTTTCTCAACACCTCCAACTCTTGTAACCCTAATGCACCAACATTGGCATTCAACAATTGCATTACGGGCCCCTGACTCTCCCTCTTCATAGCCTCTACTGCCCTCTCCTTACTCCTCTTCTCGGTCTCCATTAATTGTTGCAACTCCATAACCTGATGATTCATCTCATGGCTTGTACCTGTCAATCCTTGAGTACCATGGCTCCCACTTCCTATGGTGAGGCCATCCAAAGTGTGCTCGACAAGGAAGCGGTCAGCAACAGACAAAGTAGACGGATGGCCAAATGAGAAGCACCTGCCCCCAGGGGAGAAGGTGACAATAGCAACCTCCGCACCGCATAGGGTGGAAAGCTCACTGGCCTTCTTGAATAAGCTTGGGCGGCGCTTGGAGAAGGATACCTGCCGTGCCTCCTCACCTTTGATGGTCTTCATCTCAATCCTTTGCCTACCTTTGGTCGACTTACCTTTCACCATCTCCATGCTACTCAATATGTTCTAGCAAGAACAAATGCTATTTAAGATTATATGGTCAGGAAATATGGTACAAAGGGGTTTATATAGAGTTTTAATAGGAAGAAATGTTTTGATTGGTGCAGATGCATGGTGTATTTTTGTCATTGTTAGCTCCGCATCGTGTTAATTTATCTGGAAGGCATTTCTTGGGTGGAAAAAATTTAATGTGTAGATTTTCAAGGTCATCCTACAATTTATAGTTGACACTTTTGGAAGTAAACAGAGAAACCATGTGAATTGTGGTGCAAAGAATGGAATGAATACCCGAAGAGTCCTGTCGGATGTACCATAGCTGGAATGTAACAAAAATATTTGCCTATTGTAAACTAAGAAAATGAACTAATACTGAGCGAGAGAAAGATTATCCCTTTGCACATTTCATACTATTTTTTGTTACATTCACATATAATTGGTTAATGAAAGCATTTAAGTATACATGTGAATAAGGAACTGAGCCAAATGTTAGCATTGTTAATTTGTTTAACTGGCTCTTGTGGAAATAATGGAGGATCATGGTCATTTAGCATGCACAAAATTAACCAGATCTACCAAGAGACCAGCTAGATATGTGCTAGCCTGATAGTGTGGAATGTCCACATGTGGAGTACGAATTGCCTACTATGAAACATTCATAAGAGTCGTGGTCATCATAACGGCCAGATTAAAAATCATTATGGTCTAATAAATATGCCTTTTGCTGAGTTCTAACATGAGCGATGTGCTGCAAAAAATGGAGCCACTTGAAAATGTAAGGGAGAAAGATTTGAAAAGTGATAGACAAAGGCCTAAAACGTTGATCCTACACGTTCACATTCCTAAGGAAAATTTGGCAAAACCAATTCTTTTTAGAATATAAAAATGTGAGTTTTTTTACCCTCATACAATTTGATAATCCTAGCCATCGCCATTCCCTCCTTCCAATGATCGTTGATTTCTCCTAGCCAAATTTGTGCCTCCAACATGTGTCACACCAGGTTTTTAGAAGAACATCAGGATGTCCATAAAACACATATAGCAATAAAAATGAAAATATCAGAAGTATTTCTTACTAAATAGCATGATATATTTACATTAGCCATACCATAATAGAAAACAACAGATTTTTTTCTCGAAAACATTGGAGAGCTGGGCTTTATTATATTAAAAAATGAGAAAAGAACCCAGTTAAATCACACACCACACACACTAGTATACAGAGGTACTATACAGGCGGTTCGCAACTCTTTTCTACAGGCGGTTTGGCGAACCGCCTGCGCTGGTGGCCTGTGGAAATAAATTTTTCCATAGGCGGCTAACTGAGAACCGCGTATAGAAATGCATTTCTACAGGCGGTTCAGTTATGTCAACCGCTTGTAGAAATAGATTTCCATAGGCAGTTCTCTTAGCCAACCGTCAGTGGAAATATTTTTCTAGAAAATATGAAATCGACTTTTAAAAAAGGAATAAAATAATAATCGGCCTAGGCTAATCGCCTGACCGTCTCCGTCGCGCATTTTTTTTGCGTAAAATCGCGCACTATGCGGCCGGCGGGACTCGAATCTGAGACCTCGCCCTCGCGCATAGCCTCCTCTACCACTTATATCAAATAGGTAACAAGGAATTCGAGATAACAAATCATCT